>NC_141930.1:23603047-23754562 GCF_057802395.1 Ceratotherium simum simum | reverse complement strand
CTATTACTGAGACTATTTTAACCCAGTAACTTGTTGAATTTCACTTTTCTTTCTAAGATATGCTATTGAATACATGCATTGTGTGTACAATTTAAAATAGAATTCTATCTGTTAATAAAGTTAATGTTTTTATTTTACTTATTTGATCCTAACAATATATTTCAATTTCAAGGCAAGTCTCATGTGAAATGTAGAATGCACTCCCCAGTTAAGGGGGTGATTATATTCAGGCTACTATATTCAGAGAAAATATTTATTAATCCAGAATGTCTCAAAGAAGAAAGAGAAAACTTGGGGTTTTACAGAGGCAATTAAACAAGGCAATCGTGAAGAAGGATGGGCAATGAGTCTTATGAGAGTCATGAGGTGGGGCAGAGGTGGGGCTTATCTCTGAATAAAGGAGGCTGGTTCTTTGTGGCTAGTCGTTTCCAGGAACATGACGGGGTAGAGAGATTTCTTAACCATTTCTGCTTTCCGGGGGCACCAGGCTCAGAAAATGTTCAATATTTCACACACAGGATGGGGTAGCTCAGGGAACAGGGATTGGTAGCACCGTCAATAAATAATTAGCAAAGAGCAGTGAACAATACAGTTAATTAATATGTTAGAGTAAGAGAAATACAAATGATAATCACTAATGCTGCCAGACCTCCTCTTTCTATTTTACCTTAATTTACTCAATAAAAATATTTATGCATAATTGAAAATCACCCTTAAGTTATTGTTCACAATGGATTAAAATTTACCAGTCAATCAATACTAAGCATTTTAATTAATTAAAAATTTATTAAATCTCCATTTGGTGCTTAGCATGTAAGATACACAGACGCCCTCCAAGAGCTCATATTTTAATGGACATACTGTGCAAAACAATTTAATCTGCTAATACAGGTGGATCTATGAGACAGAATGAATGCAAGTTATTAGACTAATTGAATAGACCTGGCCCTATCCATCCTCGCTATACAAATAAATTATTTGAGAAATCTATGTGTACCCTTAGCTATATTCTAATAGAGGAAAGGCAGTATCTTAAAAATAGAAGAGAGAAATTCAGATGGACATAGACCATGTCTTCTAATCACAAGTGCACTAAAGGTAATTCACTTTAAATATAAATATTCTCATTTCCTCCCTCTTGTAAGTTTGATGCTATGTGAGCTGATGTGACAGAATGTAGTTTTGTAGAAGTGTCAAAGAAATCTGCATTTGATTGGTGGCAATAAATTACTTAGTTTTTTCTCTTAGGGAGGTATGAGGCATCTATTTATCATAATGTATTATAAGTATTTGTAGAAGGTTAAACAGCAGTGCTTTTTTCCATGTGTACCAACACTTTGACAAGAAAAGATTATCTTCCCCCATTAATTGGCTTGGAAAGGAGATATGATATCCAATTCAGTTTCATTTAACATTTTGTATTTTTCCATGATGGCTTTCAAAATGTCAGTAGGAACCAGTGGTGTGACAAAGTCATTTTCATAATCGTATTTTATATACCTTGCTGCCTCAACTTTTAAAAAATTTACATATTTCTAAATAATTGCTGGTAAGTTACTGTGTGTTTGGAGAAAGTGAAAATGAAAATGATGATAAATAAAAATTTTCCTGATGAGTAAAAGAAAATCAGGATAAGGTTACAACCAAGAATTAACCTAAACTTAAGCATGTGGTTACACAAAGAGAATCCACAGAAGAGAGCCATGTTTTTAATTGAAGAAGCATCTCAAACACAAAAATTAGGACTGAATGCACAGGCTGTTCACTGCAAAGTTGAAGAAGATTTTCCTGTAGAAACAACTCTGGCATAGTCTTGTAGTTTACGCTCTAGACCCATAGTATTGCTGAAAAGTGCCTTCTTTCCTGTGGTTTCCAGACACACAAAAAAACAAGTACAATAGTGGAATTTCAGAATAATGGATGAGATAGAGAAGATTAAAAGGTACGATTAAGTAATAGCCTTGTTTGAATTATCTGTTGTTGTATAACAATTACATATTACAGTGACTTTTAAAACAGCACCAAGTTATAATTTCTCAGGATTTTATGGGTTGCATGGGCACAGCTGTAGAGTTCTTCATATTTTGTAGGATAACATCATTCTTGCACTGCATGCAGCAGGGAAATCATCAGAGGCTAGAAAATGCATAACGGTCTCTCATTCTCTCATCCTCAGTGTGGTGGCCAATGACCAGTTCATATTAGCTCTACTACAATCCCACATGGAAAACGTTTCTGGAGCCTTTAATCCAGGGAGGGACTGTTGCTTGACTGGGGCTAAGTTCTGGTGCCTGGCATTAGAATTCCCCAGTTCTTGAATCTTCCATCTGGGCTGTTGGGTCCACTTTTATAGTCATCATTCCTTTCCATAAAAAATGGGCAATATTTTCAGTTAAACAATAACATCAGTGTACTTCCAGCTCTTAGAAACTTCAGGGTTCAGAAGCCTCTTTTTATTTTGAACTTCTTATGTTCCTTTTAGTCCAATTAGGTAAATCTCTGTTAAAATCTTTTTGGGAGCTGTAGATCAAATACTTTTAATTAAAAAAAAAAGTCATACACATATAAAAATTAACTCATAATACATCATAGACTTAAATGTATAAAGTAAAACTATAAATATTTTAGAAAAGAACATATGAGAAAATGTTTGGGATCTAGTGCTACACAGAAAGTTCTTGGACTTGACATCGAAAGTACAATTTATAAAAGGAAAAATTGATAAAGTGGACTTTGTCAAAATCTAAAGGAATATTTCTCTGTGAAAGACCTTGTAGAGAGGATGAAAGGACAAGCTGCAGACTGGGAGAAAATATTTGGAAACTACATATCTGTCCAAGGACTAATATATGGAACATATAAAGAACTCTCAAAACTCGGCAGTAAAAATCGCCATACAATCCAATTAGAAAATTGGCAAAAGATATGAACAGACATTTTACCAAAGAGGATATACAAATGGCAAATAAGCATATAAAAAGAATTTCAACATAATTAGCCATCAGGGAAATGCAAATTAAAAATATAATGAGATATCGCTACACATCCATCAGAATAGCTAAAATAAAAAATAGTGATAACATCAAATGCTGTCAAGGATGCAAAGGAACTGAATCACTCATACTTTGCTCTTGGGAATATAAAATGTTATAGCCACTCTGCAAAACAGTTTGACACTTTCTTGGAAAGCTAAACATACAACTACCATACCACCCAGAAGATTCACACAAAAACTTATACAGAAATATTCATAGTAACTTTATTTGTAATAGCCCCAAATTGGAAACAACCCATATGTCCTTCAAAGGATAAATTGTTAACCAAATGTGGTATATCCATGCTGTGGAATACTACTTGGCAATAAAAAGGAACAAACTGGGGGCTGACCCGGTGGCATGGTGATTAAGTTCGGTGTGCTCTGTTTTGGTGGCCCAGATTTGCGGGTTTGGATCCCAGGTATGGACCTACACCACTCATTAAGCCATGCTGTGGAGGCAACCCACATACAACAAGGTAGAAAAAAGATTGGCACAGATGTTAGCTCAGGGCCAATCTCTCTTACCAAAAATAATAATAATAATAATAATAATAATAACAAATAAAACAAAAAGGAACAAACCATTGAGAGATGCAATAACTTGGATGAATCTTTAGAGAATTATGCTTAGTGAAAAAATTCAATACTCAAAGTTTCCATATTGTATAATTTCATTTATATAACATTCATGAAATGATAAAATTTTAGAAACAGATACCAGATTAGTGGTTGACAGGGGTTATAGAAGGGGTTGTGAGGGGTAGGAGAAGAGAGGTGAATGTGGCTACAGAAGGACAATAGGAGGGATCCTTGGTGATGGAACTGTTCTGTGTCTTGACTGCGACAATATCAGTATCCTGGCTGTGATATTCTACCGTAGTTTTGTAAGATATCGTTACCATTGGGGAAACTGGGTAAAGGGAATGCAGGATCTCTCACTATTATTTCTTACAACTTCATGTGAACTACAATTATCTCAAAACAAGAAGAAAAATATTTTTCAAAGAAAAAGTTTCTTTAAGGCAGATCCTCCTCTATTGTGGACTGAGCCAGAGTGCTGCAGGAGGGTGCTCTAGCATTCTTATTATCTCTAAAAGCAGTAGTGTAAGGTTAAATGTTTAACAGGCAGTTCTCTGTGAGGGGAGAGAGGCGACTGATTTATAGTTGTACCCATTTCTGTGGTGTAAATACTCCCACCATGGCTGATTTAAAGGCACTAACATGAAGTCATGGAATGCTAGCTGGGAAGAGATGCGCAAAGTCAGCTCTCATGAGTTCATATGAGCCAGCATCAGCGCACCACTGGCTGAGAGGGTCTATGAGGCACTGTCTTGTTTACATCCTGACATCTTAACAAAGGGCTTTCCAGCCTTGCCTTGATCTGATCTTGACCAGGGGCCACATTTTTCTCTCAACATTTTGGATTTCGTCTTTACCCTGAGGACATTTCTTAATTAGAGAATCTTTTGCTGGAAGGAGAGGTTGGTAGTGAAAACAACTTTCATTTCCAAACCAAGAAATTCTGTATTAAAAACATATTTTGTAAATTCTGCTTGAAAACTGCCTATTTATTGATTGTGTTTCTCATTTCTCTCTTGTAATACCTCATAATATGCCACCATAAGAAGCCAATTGACACTTTGAATATTCTGCTGGGAAATTTCTTTAGCCAGATCCACAAATTCATTTTCTATCTTTCACTGTATTGCAGGTGGAAGTCTAGTTAATTGCTCCACCAATGCAAAAATGAATCCCCCTTTCTCCAGCCTACAGCAGCAACTTTCAAAATGCTCTTCAAGTCTTCCCACTGTTTTTGTCATTGTCAATGTTCAAAAGCCATTGCCACATGTTTTTGGTTTTTGTTACAGTAACATCTTATTTCCAGATACTAGTTTCTGTATCAATCTGGGCTCAATTGGGAAGCACAAGAACTAGGTATTATGAGGGATAAGGTATTGACTACAGGAAGTAAATCTTACATAATGGTGAAAAGTGAGATCTGAAATGCAGGGTCGGAGGATCAGAGTGGTCGCCAACCAGTGAATGTGACCATTGAGTAATGACCAGCTGATGAAGAGGTAGAAGGAGTGCTGGTGCCAAGTTCCAGGGGAGGCTGTTGCCTCTGTGGGTCTGTAGCCAAATGTTTGGTGAATGGGCTGGAACTGCAGAGATAGTAGTTCGGAGGAATTGCTGGACACAAAATGAAGGAGAATGAGAAGAAGCTGAAATCTACTGACATCAGAGAGTAATGGCTACTGCTTAACTTCTGCCTTCTGAATTTCACACTAATTTCTCCATGGCCAACTCAAACTTGGATACACATAAACAAGAGGAATCTAGGAAATGCAGTTCTAGTTTAACCAAGCTGACACAGTGTAAGCTAAGTAGAACTAAATAAGAGAAGAGGAAACAGAGAAACGAAATCCCTTAAAATCCAAAAAAATTATTCTTTAATTCAATGATTCACCAATAACTTTATAACTTTCATGTGTAAGTACTGTGTAAAGTCCTGAATTTCATAGAATAAAATAGAAACTCCAACCATTTATTGATTAATTTAATTCATAAATTGACAAAACAAGCATTATGTTTATCAACATGTAATAGATGCTACTAACTGTGGGAGACACTGTGAATACAAAGATGAGAAAATGTAGATACAATGCTGCTTCTATGTGGATTACTGTTAGAGAGTGAAAGATATTAATCAAGTAACCACACAATGGTGGATTATTTCAAAGATAAGCACACTGGAAGAATGGGACAAGTCTTTATGAAAACAATAACTGAAATGTTAAGGAATGCTCTTAGCAAGTAATCCCTGAGCTGTGAATATTTGGTTTAGTAGTAATCATATAGATGAGTTTATTTGGTGAAGTTGGAGAAAGGAAGGAGCATTTGGAAAGACCCCATGTCAGCAGGAAAAACTTTTGGGAAAATGAAAGACGGTCCATGGGATTGCAGAGCAAGGAGCAAGATGGAACAGACATGAGTGAGTTTGGAGAGGAAACACAGGCCTGGCCTTATGAAGCTCCTTGGTCTTTATCCTAAGAATAATAGGAAAGCTGAAAGATTTTAAGTAAAGTAGGCAATCATCTAATCTGTTAGAGCATCAAGAAAAGTTTGTAGGATGGCCAAAATCGATGCAAAGAAATTTATTAGAAAGCTGTGCAGTGATTTTGGTGGGAGATGATGGAAATACAGATTAGAAAGATTACAGTAGATTCGAAGAGAAGTTCTCTCTATAAGAGTGACTACAGTGAGGGCCGGCCCCATGGCTTAGCGGTTAAGTGCGCGCGCTCTGCTGCTGGCGGCCCGGGTTCGGATCCTGGGCGCGCACCGACGCACTGCTTCTCCGGCCATGCTGAGGCCACGTCCCACATACAGCAACTAGAAGGCTGTGCAACTATGACATACAACTATCTACTGGGGCTTTGGGGGAAAAAAATAAATAAATAAAAAATTAAAAAAAAAAAAAAAGAGTGACTACAGTGAGAAAATAAGAATATCAGATAGCAGAGAGGAGGAGAATCAACACTAGAAAATGGGAGAACATCCTGAAAGGGATGACACTTGAACCATGGCCTGAATGAGAATGAATTTACTAGACAAAGAAGGGGAAGGAGATCATATTCCAGGTAGAGAGGGAATAACATTAGTGAAGGCTAGAGGTATGAAATGGATTGGAGGGACTCTAAAAGTAGAAATGAATATAAAGGCATAAAGAGCAGTTTGAGGTTTGTACTGGAGACTTAGGAGCAATAGAGCAGCAAACTTATATAAGACAGCATATGACTTTCATTTGGAAAAGTGAGAAGAGGCAAGTACTTGGATCAGAACCAGAAACCCTGACATTTTTGTGAGGAGCAGGAGAAAAACACCAGCAAAATATGTTGAGAAGAAACAACCAAAGAGGACGCAGGAAAAAGGGGTGACACAAAGAGCTTAATGAAGAAGAGCTCAAAAAGAGAGCTTAAGAAGGAAAGTGAGTCAATGGGGTCACGTGTCACAAAGAGGTCAGGTATGCATAGGGCTGAAACATGTCCATTGGACTGAACAATATGGGTCCGTCTCAAAATCCTCTTCCCTAGTTTTCACCCAAAGTATCTCTGAAAACATTGGAAACCCAAAGTTTAAGCCAAAGGAAGTACGGCAGATGCTGTCAGTTGCCTATCAGATTACCTCTCCACCTCCCACTAAGTGTGGGAGACACGGTGAATACAAAGATGAGCAAATGTAGATATGATGCTGTTTTATTTTCCTAGTTCTGCTTTTTGTTGGGGAAACAACAATGCTTCAGGGAAAGAATCAGAATGGGCATTTGTTGTTTCCATTCCTTCTTCCCCGGGGTCTAGACATGGACACACAATTCAGTTCTAAAAAATGAGATACAGGGGGGAAGTTCAAGGATAAATGACAATGGGATAAGGATGCAAGAGTGGAAGGATGGAAATGACCTGGGTCCTTGATGACAGGCCTGAGCCAAGGAATTATCCTGAGCCATTCCCTCTTTAGCATTCCCGTAAATATACTGTAAATGTTTTTATGTTTAAACCACTGTTTAGCCGGATTTCCTGTTACTTACAACTAAAAGTATTCTTAACTTGTAATCTATTTACTGTTCCCTCTACAAACTCCATTGCAGGTCTGTCTTTCTCTTTATTCTTACTGCCTTGTCTGCCCAGAGTGTTCTTCCCCTTAAACTTCACATATCCAAAATCAAAGCAATATTAAAAGGCTTATTTTAAATGTCAATTGCATTTATTAAAACCTGTATATAACCTATTAAAGGCCTGAATGAGAAGAGAGTTCAGGAGCCAAATCAGTGTGCATCACTGAATCTGGGTAGAAAGTTCACCTCTGTATAATGCCATAGAGCTTAACAAGCATATTAAAAAATGTTATGTCATTGGGTCCTTCAAATACATCTATGGAATAGGCATGTCTAACTGGCCCTTTCCAGCAAACAAGTCACCTGGGGAATGTCTCAGGCTGGTATTTCAGGTGCCAAGCCTACTTGCGTGGGTGGAATTGGACATGTGAAGCAAAGGGAAACTCTACAGGGCTGGGAGTGAAAGGTGGGCAAGAGGAAAAACGGTGCCCAAAGCAAGTCGGCAACAGGGATGAGGCAAAACTGAGCAAACGTGATTCTGAAGGCTTGACCTGGAAAGACTGTTTGGGGCAAAAAATGAGTCCCATTTATGAGATGTTAATAGAGAAACTTGAGGGCAGAAGAAAAGCTATTAAGAGTTCAGTTGGGTGGGTTGAGAGGATACACATTTTGTCAAAAAAGAAATGAAGTGGCTTGTCTAAAGTCACATCATAATTGGTAGAGCTGGGATTGGATCCTACGGCTCCTGACTCAAATGCACCTTCTTTAATACCATGGACTTTGCATTTGAAGAGAGGCTCCTTAGCGAATAGGACATATGAGGAATTGTTCCTTGGAAATAATGATGCATCACCTTCCTTCAGTAAGCCTGATTAACAAAGTTGTAACAGATACTTTTCTCAACTGAGCCTGTCTTCTACATGTAAAGATGACTTTTTAGTACTTTTCGTGCCGTGGAGCTGAAACTCGGCATTTTTTGGAAGTATGTGAGCCGGAAGGACCACTTCACTCTCACCATGGCCCCACCTCCCATCTTTTTTCATGGGTCTTTTTGCAAGTTATTTCCTTTCTGACATTTGCAATGGACAATCTAACACAGGCATCAGGACTTTTAATCTGCTGCTTAATTTGTTTCAACTGTGGATATGTCAACAATAGGAAATCCAAGAAAGAAAGAGTCCTATTAATACTATGTCCTTCACCTAATTAGTGGGCAATCCCTCCCTCCACCAAAAAACAAAAGAAGAGAAATCCAAGTCAGGCTTATTGTTCTCACCTAGTAGAGTATAATTTTAATATTACCAAGAAGGGTGATAACCCTGTTCAGCATTCAGAAAAAGATCTAGTATGCTCTACTCTATAGAACAATAAAAGATGTCTTAGTGTGGGCTTTAGCTCCAGAGATGGCATGTATGACTATAATGATGTGTTATCAGTGTCAATTATTTCTACCTGATTTCAAATTCCACGTGACTTGGCAAGAATATAAAGGTGACTAGAGAAAAGAAGGGTGGAGAATACTTCTATTATTTATATATTCAGTATTTATTAAATTCCTGCTGTGTACACAGAACTAGACAGTTGCTGATGCAGTGCTTGCATGGGTTTTAAATACGTCCCAGGGGGTAACTCATAATCTAGAAGCAGCATGTTATGCTTTGTCCACATTCAAGGCTAAATCAAAAACCTTCATGCATCTGGATTTTCATCCACACTATCCAAGATTGTTAAAATTTTGTAAAGTGAAACCAGTAGATTCATAGCAGCAATGTCTTCTAACCACTCTCGTGCTTTGGCAAACAATGGAAAATCATTCACGCAGTGCAAAATTACCTTTATTCAGCAGATCACATAAGCAACATGTTTACAACTAAAACCGTCTTACCGTAAGAATAAAAATCACTGATTTAAGAGCTGACCTCTGTCAGTAGATATTATTATTGTTTCACTTTGCTTCAGTTGAAGAAATAGAATAGATGTTTTCAACCCATTATCTATTACACATTAGGTGAGGAAATGCAGAAAACTAGGAAGAGAGAGTGGGGAAGGGAATGGAAATTATCCCTAAGAAGGAAACAAAATCCTGACAGACAGATGGGAGAAACCTGCAAGAGCACATCAGCTTACTCTGTTCTGATTTCAAAGACTAACAGAGAAAGTCAGAGAAAAATGCACGCTCCCTAAATTAAAGATGCACACACATTTGTATACAATTATTTATGAATCTAAGAAAAAGTAAGACTTTTCTGTCTCAAGAGGTGAATGCAGCTTTATTTCATACAGTTTGCTTATTTGAATAATTCGTTGTTATAGTTGCAATCCACATAATAAATTGGGAAATGCCAGTAATAAGGACTGTTAGTTAAGAATTACTTAGTGCTAATACGAAATAAATGAATAGAACCAATTTGACTAACGTGTTAAAGATGATGTTGTCAATGGATTTGACTATATTTAATGATAATAGTGATGAACAAAGACACTAGTGCTTTTGCATATACTTATAATATAGTTATATAAATTGTTTTTAACAGTTATGGAGTTTTGCTTCTATATTTTTGTGAGAGAATTGCTGAGGTCCCGACCATTATTTTTTTCAATGACTCCTTCATAAGGTCCAAAATGAGAAATTTCTCTCAAACATTAATATTGAAAGAAATTTTGCAGCTTATAAAGAGTGTTAGGTTTCTTTCTCTTGGAAAATTTAAGATACATAGCTTGCCACTAAGTTTCCTGTGAACTTTGCATTTGTATCACAAGGATCTGGCATAGCACAAGACTTAGGGAAGACGTTCAAAATGTATTTGTGAAATGAATGAATGAATGATTGATTCATTGAATTTTTTTACTGAGAACTTCAGAGTATATGATCACAGCAATCATATTGGGCCATAATATCGGTGTATTTCTTTTTCTCAGTCCTGGTTTTCCCCTTTCATTTTTTATTTTTTTGTGTGTGAGTAAGGTCAGCCCTGAGCTAACATTTGTTGCCAATCCTCCTCTTTTTGCTGAGGAAGGTGGGCCCTGGGCTAACATCCGTGCCCATCTTCCTCCACTTTATATGGGACGCTGCCACAGCATGGCTTGACAAGCGGTGCGTCAGTGTGTGCCCGGGATCCGAAACCCCGGCCGCTGCAGCGGAGCGCGCACACTTAACCGCTACGCTACCGGGCGGGCCCCTCCTCTTTCCTTTTTATTTTACCAGCTTTATTGTTTTGTCATTTCTGCTTCCAGTGGGCTCAGCTTGTGCTGAAGAAAGACACCTGCATACCTAACAACAATGTAACAGAGAGAGGAAAAAATAAAACGCTTAGAGATACAAACAACGTGTTACATGAACCCTGAGGAAGAAGTGGCTGAGTCTAACTGGAATTTATGTGGGGAAGAGAGCATTTGCGAAGGGAGGAAGGATATTGAGTGCGCTTCATTGAGCTTCTCTGGAGGACAGTTGTCCAATCTGGCTGGGGAAGAGAGTTCATAATAAGCAGTCATAGACAATGAAACTGAAAAGACAACTAGGAATCAGACTGAGAAGGACTATGACTGTTAGGCTAAGAAGTTTGGTCGTTATACCTCAGCCAATTAGGAGCCACTGAAGCAATTTGAGGGAAAATGTAAAGGCATTATTGCCCTTCCTTAGGAAAATAACTTAAATGGCAGTATGAAGGATGATTTGGAGGAATAAGAGATGGAAAGCATAAGAAATAATTGGAAAGTTTTGTGATAATCTAAGTTGTAGATAATAAGGGCCAATACAGGGAAAGATGGGTATGGATTCAAGAAAAAAAGAAAAAAAATAGAATTAACATGACTCGACCACTGGTGGGATATGAAGATAGAGAGTGAGAAGAAATTACTGTAGGATTATAACAATGCTATTAAAGGATATCTAGTTCCAATAAAAGAAAGAGACATTTAAGAGAAGGTAATAACACAGAGCATCTCCTAGGTATTAAGTGCCACCATATTTCAGGCAGTGTGTTAGATATTTAATCCTCACTTTAACTCTGTAAATTTAGGTGCTTTTCCCCAGATTATAGCAGTATATGCCATTTAAGTGTCTTTTCAATAGGCACACAGCAGATTAGTGGTGAATGCAAAATTTTCAGCTAGGTTTGTTTGAGGCCATGTTCTGTACACTATTCTTCATTGTTCACTTTCGTTTTGAACGTGTTGAATTTAGGGGTAAGTGAAATATCCGCGTGCAGCAAAGGGTTGCAGATATTGATGTGGTGTCTAAGAGACGAGCCAGGCTGAAAATACAGAGCTGGAATCCTCTGAAGGGAGGTGAATGTTGCAGCTGTGCTGGTGGCTGAAATCACTAGGAGAGCATGTGCGAGAAGACTAAGGACGTAACCTTGAGGAAGTTACGCCTAAAAGGCAGGTGGAGGAAAAGAGGTCATAGAGGAGGCTATTAAGGAGTAGAATGAGAAAAAGGATATTAAAAAGAAGCACCATGTCAAGAAGAAATGAGTGGAGAGCAATGTTAAATACTGCAGAAAGTTACAGGAGGGCGAGATCCAGGAAGAGGCACCTGGATTTTACAAGTAGGGATTCATTCAAGACTCTGAAAGCGCAGCATCGTTCAGGTATCAGAGATTGTTGAACTCAAAAATGAGCCTTCAGAGGATTCAGGGATGAAGATGCAGTAAAGAACTGAAGCTTTTTTATTAGTGATTTTTGGCAGTGATCAACGAATAGAGAGAGAAAGGAGGCTGCAGGTAAGGTACAACATGAAGAGGTTTTCATTCTTGTTCATTGTTTTGGTTTTTGTTTTCCTGTGTTATTAACTATAATGCAGACTTATTGAAGTGTGAGAAGGCAGTGGTGAGGAAGATATCAAACACAGGAGAAAGAGAGAAGGAGGAAGTGAGGGAAGATGTCTTACCCTGTGCTCGAACTACATGGCGCCTGACACAGTGGGCCGCAGGCAGAGCTGTGTGGCAGCTGAACAACAAACTCAGCAAATTGGAACAACGTTAACCCTCCTTGACTTAAACATCGTGTCTAATTATGTTTTTCTGGCATGTAAAATGCATCCACTGTGACAAATGATATATCTCAGACATGACTCACCTTGTAGCATGTTTACATCATGAAGAAATTAAATTAATTTCCTCAAGCAGATGATTGTATTATGCACATATCAGAGCACTTATTTGGATATCAAAGAGTGGAAACAAGTCGTTTATGTTTGCTGCAGAAATCTCTATATTTCACCTTTAAATAAGTGATCATAAACAAATATCTCAGAGTCAAAAAAGAATTAAGGACCCGTAAGAAGACTACCTGTAAGGGTCACAGGCTTTTGGTCTAGCTGATGGCAACTGGCCCACACGATAGCGGTAATGCACATTTTGCATAATAACTAGACATACAGAGAGAGAAGAACTTCTTCAGAAAGAAGCGCTACGACAGCTTTGCAATCAGCAACTTTGAAATCATGAGAAGTGAGGAGAATAGAAAAAGACGCAAGTAAACAGAGAGGCTAAGAATTTGGGGGAAATTGAAAAGCCAATAAAAGATAGCAAAACAAACATGGCATCCTCAAAGAGAAGCCCCAAAGGAGCAAAACTGTGGTTGCGTCCTACGTAAAGACAGCAAAGGATTCCCAGGAAAAGGATTGCTGTGTCTTATGGTATGCTTTTCACTTCATAAGAAACTGCAAACTGTTTTCCAAAGTGACTAAACCATTTTGTATTCCCACCAGCAAGGTGGGAGAGCTCCGTGCCCTCTGCATCCTTAACAGTCTTGGTATATTTAGGATTTTTAAAATTTAGCCATTCTAATATGTGTTAACTGTATTCAATATTTTTAATGTTGTACTTATAACACTGGGTGATTCAGAGGTAATGAAAGATAAAGCAGAAATGATTTATTCTTCACAATTTCACAATTGTAATCTAGTTTGAAATAAAAGAAAACCCATGGCATTTGTTTATTGGTATTAATTAGCAACATAAAAGAACAACTCATATTTTTAGTTAGAAGGTTACTATTGTGTTCATTCTTAATTTTTCTCAAAACTAAGTGCAATGTTTACCTTCTCCTTTACTTTCTCATCAGTCTAGGCATAGCAAACCATAATTCCTCCCTCATAATGATATATAAGTCACATCCAGGATGCACATTCTGCTCCAGCCATATTCTCTGAGCTCATTTCTGTTTATAATCACAATTCTAAGTACTAGGAGACGGTAGATGACAACAAATGCAGGCTGGGTACATGAAAAGGTATGCATCATCTCATCATTTGGGTAGATTGAGTTATTGGACACATTCTTCACCCCGCCCTGTATCCGCCCTTTGCCATGTAACCTTGCAGTTCTGCCCATAAATATCAGACTGTACTTTCCTATCTCATCAATTTTGGCTTGGCCATGTGACTTACTTTGGGCAATGTGCTGTTTGTAGTTGTGACTACAACATTTCAAGCAGAGGCTTGACATGTGCTTGCACTGTGGGGCTTGCTTTCTTGTACTTTTGCCATTTTTATGAGAAAAATATGCTAGATAGTCTGATGGTCCCAGGATGAGAGATATGTGGAAGTGACCTGCTCCAGTGACTGTAGCCTGAAGTTCGGTCACTTCTGCCAACCCACGACCTCAGGAGGGAAAAACCAATGCTTATCATTGTATACTGCTGAAGTTTTGAGTTATTCGTTTTCTAGCAGTAACTGACAGATTCCACACTTGGACATGACAAAGAATAGGTTGACTGTGAAAACTGACGAGACATTTAGGAGAAGGAACATAATGAAGTCGAAGAGCTTTGATGCTGTTTGTGGTGTGTGTTGGAGAGTCTGGAATAGGGCAGAAGCAGAGTAATTGAGAATACCCTGTCAAAAAGTTTATATTTCAATGGGGGAATCTGCGGAGAAAAAGAATGAAATAATAGAAATACTGTGTTTAAAACGGAGTTGAGTAAGATGAGGTCACAAACTAGAGGCTGCAGAAATAAAATATTTATTAAAGAATACGTCAATGCTCCAGAAAAAGGATTATAATTCACTATCTTTCTTTGGCAAAACCCAGAGATTCTATATTATGGCGTGAATTCCACGTATTATTCTAAAAATGACCCTGGCTACATGTTACTCTCATTCAATTGATTCCAAAAGTCTAATGACTGCCCAACATCCCTTAATAGTGATGATAGTTACAATCATCATCAATACATATTTATTAAACAGCACGGAGATTTTGAAGTGACTGTGCCAAGTAAAAGGCATTAGCCATTTATCACGTTAATCACACAAACGCTTCAAGCAGTATGCACCAAAAGAGTTACCAAGGTTAATACTAAGCCTTTTGTAGATAATAATAAGCCTAAGCTGGCTGAGAACCTAGACAGATCAGAGTCCAAGGATGTCAGAGCAAAGTCCTGAGGCCACAGTGGGAGACAGCTAGACTTTGGGTCAAATTCAAATTCATCTCTCAGAGTATTTTGATAGGAATGCTATTTTGCCTGGGCTTGATATTTAGGATCCTCTACAAATTAGAATAGGTCTCTTACAATAGGAAGATGATTCCTGGGAACAGAACTCTCCATTGAAAACGGATTTGGAACTACACAGGGTCTTGGAGGTAGGAAGTGAATTTAGGATTAGCAGACAAGATTTTTCCCGTGGTGGGGATCTATTCCAACCAGGCTTCTTGAAGGACTGGATTCAGACCTCTGCAATCTCTGTGAGGTGCTTGAGAAGCAAACTCAAGAGTATATTTGTGGTACCTGCCAAGTACCACACATTCCACTGAGCATCATTTTGAAAGGATTGCTTCAATTCTATTTCGCAAACAGAAAATAAAAATAATAAGCCTTTTTACTATTAGTAATATTCTAGTCTACATTGAAAACAGAATTCCTATGTGTATTGGTTCATTCTTTAAAAAATTGTGACTTTTTTCTTTCTCAAGTTATATTTTATTAATAATTAAAAGACGATTGTATTATACATTAATATGTATCTATGTTCACTAATAATATATACTATATATCACAGTAGATATAGATATTTCTTATGACTGATATAATTCAATATGTGAAATGGCTATTTGACAATCATTACATAAACCACTATATATGTGTATGCATATATATATATCTAGATATAGATATAGATATAGGTTGTTATATCTGTGTCATGTATATTATGCTATCTTATATTTAGTATTTTATATAGATATATACACATACACACGCATACACACACGTATACAGTAGTTTTCTGTGAACACAGTCAAACAGCATTTCACATTTCGAATTATCTCAGGAAGAAATAGGAATAAATTAATGTCTTTGAACCTTAAATTAGAAGAAAAAGACTACTTGGATTATGAAGTCAGAGGGCTACGCTTATGATTAGGAAAATGTCTTTTTCTTTATGAGACCTTGAACTTCAATGCCTTCTTAATCATGAAACTCCTTAAGTGTTCAGAAATGACATTATTTTCTAAAGCTCATGCCCATTAAGCGGGACACAGCCATTCCATTGTAGTTATTAAGATACTAGGGAATACCGTCTTGGAAAAGAGGTTGGTAAATGAGCCTCTATTGAACAAAAATAGAACATTTCTGACTAGGAAACCAGTTACATAAAACAATGTAGACAAATGAAGCTTCTACCTCTAGAAACAGAGGGAGTTAAAGTTAGTCTAATCTACTCTAATTATGTCACTCAATGTATTCTAACTTTGCTTCTTTGGAAGGGGATCTCTAGTAGTCTTTCAGAACTCTTTATTTCCTGACACAATTGCAACATATCAATCATGTGTGCTCAACCATGATGACAAAAAATGCATAAATCAATGAATTAGTGAGTAGCCCTAGCTTTGAATGTGGAATGCTAGAGAGGCTTCCTGCTCAGCTCATTGCAAACATTTTATGTATTAACCAGAATCAGTGGGTAAGAAGATAGTGAATGGCACTTTTTCCCCACACAGATCTGGCTCTTTTTTAGGGGCCCTGTCAGTCTCTTCTGAGCTCACAAGGACGCTCTGGCTAGTTCCTTGATGCTCTGTGCTCTCAACATCATCTAGCTAGAAATAGAAACTGATATCATTGGAGTTATTAATTGTGATATCCCCTGCCCTCCCCCCAACCTGGTTATGTTACATTAGGAATGTTGGCTGTTTTTCATTCTGATTAGACTGCAAAGTGGTCTAGCTTAATATGGCTTGTTTCATCAGGTACTGTTTCATGATTTTCCACCTTTCCATTTATGTTTACATCTGTAAACAGTAAGCATATTATTAAAAACTGTTAAATTAATAGGGCGTGATGATCCTAATAAAAGCATATAATAATACCTTACAACTTGCACAAAAAGGCCTGCTAAACCTCTCTGTCCAATTCCTGGGCTCCAGATTCCCCACTTAGGCTGTTTGTGCAGCCCAGGTGCTGGCTCAGAGCTGTGCAGTGAGCCCTAGGCTGAGAGTCAAAGAGCTGGGCCCTATCGCTGATGAGAAGCACAGCTGTGTGACCTTAGGTAAGTTGCTTCACCTTGATGAATTTCTGTTACCTTATCCATTAATTGGGCTCTTATTTCATAGAATTGCTGAGAGAATTTAATAAGATACTGTGTGTAAATGATTTAAGACAATACAGAATAAGTGATTAGTAGATGTTATTAAAATAGTATGGATTAGTTGAACCTCTCCGTAGTGCAATCTTTTCATTTATAAGATGAACAAGCTAGACTGAAAAATAAGTTTAGGCCCTTCTAATCCTACAAGTCTATAAATTTGGTATACTTCCTACTAGATTGTCCACCAAGAGTAGAGACAATCTCTACTTTTGTTTTCTTACCAGGGATAGTGTTGACCGAGTGAATTTTTTAACAAACAAAAAAATTTTTAATTGTTCACTGTCAACAATATGTACCTGAGTGATTGTCATAACTCTTGAAGCCAAATCTTATGAATTTCAAGACTGTGGTGTTTTTAATATGCAGTTCATAATCTGCTGTCCTTCAGTTATGCATTTCCTTTTCTTTTGTAGGAATCAGGTCCATGTTGTTGTTGTTTATAGGGACCACTCTCTCATGCTCATATCACGAGTAATTACTTTTCCTCATTTAAACTAGTTTCAGTTATTAATTCAAGAAACATTTAATAAGATCCCCATATCTTAGATGTAAGTGGGCACGGGAGAGTGAAAAAGTAAAATCCCAGTGCAGCATCGAGCAATTTTAGCTACAGCTGCTATAGCTAGAGGGGATGCTGTATAAAGAGAAACATAAAATAAAATAGTGTAAGGGATTTCTGAGTAATGGAGAAAAGATGTTTTTCTCTTCCCTCCAAAACTGCTACCAAAAAAGTCAATGAAAGTATTCTCTGGTACTAATGTACAACTTCGAAAGTCATAATTGCAAGTTAGTAGAACATTGGATTTAGGATATTTTCACAGGTTTGTGAAATAACAACTCAAAATATTTGAAAATCTAGAACAATATAGTTATAGTTGGTGTGTATGTATTTATTTAGCCACATGACCAAGCTTGGCTGGCACCATTGCTGTAAAGCTGAGCTGTCTAGCTGAACTCTGATCAAATTACCGTTCTACAGAATCACATTGTCTTGTGAGACCTGGAACTATTCATCTTGGTACCACGGGAAGAGGTGGCTAAAAATAATGAGTCTACACCCTGTGACTGTAGAGGTAAAAAGGGAAGATTCTGGGTCTTTGGTGACATAACTGAGTTACTGGATTTATCAAACCTGAGTACTGACAGATGAATTGGCTCCAATTGTTTTTTTCTTTATTGGCATTATTTTATTCATATTTCAAAATCGCAAGATACAGAGTCCAGTTGGTTTGCTTTAGGCCACATGTTCACACCTAGGCTCATGGAAGGTAGGCCATCTCAATCGACAGTACTACCACATGGCATTACTTTTTTTGTCTTTACAAAAAGTAATTCCTCAAGAGGAAAATGGCGGTGAAGATGCTTTAGCACAAGACGGGAGTATAGAAGCTTAGTAGTCACGAAACCAAGTGTTTACTATATGAAGAGGAAAGTCTAATTTTTGCTCAAGTATACAGCTTTATATAACTAAGCATTCCACATTAACCTTCATAAATTTAATTTTTAACTTAAAATTACACTTTTATGCAAGGATTTTAGATATGCAAAAGAGTATATCTACAAAATTACTTAAGTTCTATCTAGATTGTTTTTTAAACGTACATGATTATCTTCACACAAATTTTAGTTTAAAAATATTAGTGTATTTTTGACAAGTTATATAAGTTGAGTAAAACTCTACTATCAAATTAAAGGATGATGTTTTTGAATGGTATTCCTAATATTATCATAAATACATTCCAATTAAAGTAAGCCCACAATGTACTCTTCTAAGAACATATAAAGGCAAAGTCTTCAAATTTAAAGTGGCTAGTTTGAGAGAAAAAGGGAGATGTGTCTCCTTTTCTTCCATTATTTCCCATACACTTTACTAATAATAGATAGTAACTGAAAGGTGGTGAAAGATACAAGCAATAATAATGATGAAGTCTACATGGTCAGGGATTAGTCAATAGATTTATAATATGTTGTTCTACCAATTGGAGGAACTTAATCTGAAATACTATTCTTGGGACATTTAACATATCTCCTTTTTTTTGGTGGCAAAATAGGCAGGGAATATATGATGGATGATAACAGAAAATGTTGAACTCTACTAAAGAAGCTTGGTATCTGTGCAGTTTCCTGGTAAGAAATACAATCAATGAGGAAAAGGGTAGTGTGCTGAGAACACCCGGTTCCAAGGGATTAACAAGCAGCTCTATTCAGAGAGTGCTTACTGTAAGTTAAGCACTATATATGCATTATCGCCTTTGATTCTCACAACCTCCCATAAGATAAATGTTATTATCCTCAATTTACTTAACAAGATGTTGAGACTCAGCAAGGACAGCCAGCCAGCAGCAATTCACCAAAGCAGGATTCCTACCCATGCCTGCCTGGCTTCAGGCCCTTGCTTTTTCTGTGACAATGTGCCACCTCTACCATGACACCAGCATTGTGACTTGATTGGCAGACTGACCCTTCCTTCAGCTTCTCGGATTGCCTCATAAACACTATGAATGTCTGTTATTTAGTGATTAAGCCCAGCACCACATAACTAAACTGCTGACTGTTGTTTATTTTTATTATCTTCCATTGCAGTCCCTCTCACTGTAACTTTACAGGGAGATTCCAGTTAGCTATTCATAACCTCTTCTCTCATCCTGCTTTTGTCTGGGCTTTCCATCACTGCTTTTTCTACAAAGAAGAAAAATGTGTAAATTTTTATTATTATTATTATTTTTAATCCTTAAAACAACTCTGAGGTAACTGGAAGAATGTTGATTATCCCCAATTTACATCAGAGGACATGACGATGTGATGGCATAGAAGTCCGGGGTTACTGAGTTAGACAACAATGGAGTTGGTGTTTGATCTGGTATCTTCTTTTGTTGCCACCTCCTGATGGAGGTCACTGCATTAATTATTCACTCAAGGCACTGGGCAATATTCACAGAGAAGTAATGCTAAAGATTCAATTTGCAGTGTGTCTCAGGCCATACTTTTGGGTCAACTTTATTTACTTTATTTGTTTATTTTTTAGTGAGGAAGATCAGCCCTGAGCTAATATTCATTGCCAATCTTCCTCTTTTTGCTGAGGAAGATTAGCCCTGAGCTAACATCTGTGCCCACCTTCCTCTATCTTGTATATGGGATTCCACCACAGCATGGCTTGATGAGCGGTGCGTAGGTCCGCGCCCATGATCTGAACCTGCAAACCTTGGGCTGCCGTAGCAGAGGACAGTCTTAACCACTACCCTTTTGGGCTAATTTTAAATTCAGTGAATTATGCCCTTAGTTTAGTGATTGTTTTTTCTATTTCTTTTGTGAAAAGAACATAATTAAAATATGATACCACCTTGCAACACTTTAAAGAAGACTAAGAGCTTCATTATTATTTTTCCTACTTGCTGTTCTTTACAATCAATCTGTAGTTAGATTTGGAGTTTTTATGTCTATTTTCCAGATACCAAAAACACAGCAGAGTGTACCCAAAGTCACAAAAACCATTAGAGTTTTGGTCTAGTCCATCGTTCCTGCTCATATCTCTCCCAATATAATATATGAGATGGTGTTGATATGTTACTAAAACTTAAAGGTTTTCATTATTTAGAATATTTCAGAGTATATTTTTAGTTGCATGGTCATGTATACACATATTAATTTAAGCCTTGGGCATACATGCTTAACTTGAAAACTCAAAAGAGCAGAAATTGGAGGGAAGGTAAAAATCATACATAAAACGAATAATAACGATAGCTACAATTCAGCACCAGCATGTGCTAGGCACTTTGACAAGCACTTCATGTTTATCTTAGTAAGCATCCCCTGCTATGGTTTGAATGTTTGTGTTCCCCCAAAATTCACATGCTGGAATCCTACCACCCAATGTGATAGCGTTAGAAGGTGGGGCCTTTGAGAAGTGATTGAGTCATGAGGGTGGAGCCCTCATGAATGGGATTAGTGCTCTTATTAAAGAGATTCCCACAGAGCTCCCTTGCCTGTCCTGCCATGTGATGATACGACAACAACGTCTGCAACCCAAGAGAGGGCTCTCACCTAACTATAGTGCATTCTGATCTCGGATATCCAGCCTCCAGAACTGTGAGAAATAAATTTCTGTTGTTTATAAGCTGCTCAATCTGTGCTATTTTGTTATAGCAGCCCAAATGGTCTAAGGCAGCCGCCAAACTTTAGAAGGTTGGCTTTATAGGAGAAGAAACTGAGACTTAGAGAGGTTAAAACTTAGCTTTGCTGGTAAGTGGCAAAGCCACAGTTGAAACAAAGGATTTAATTGACTTCAGGGCCAATGTTCTTAGCCTCACTGTCCATACTACCTCTCTGATCAGTGCTGCCTCTCATATACTTCTTTACAAACTCTAGTTCTACCAAGATCCTATCCTGCTCATGGTAGCCTACTTTTCTTCACTGCTGCTAGTAGCAATACTTTCAGCTGGTCTTGTATCTTTTTATCTATTCAATTTCTTCCATGTTAAGAGAGGTCAATATTCTAAGAACTTCTCCCAAAGGCTTTCCATGAAATTTAAAAGAGAACAGAACTCCTAATAAATAGTATTCTTAAATCATTAACTCACGTATTCATTCATTTATAACAGTCATTACTGACTTAATGTGCTGCACTTGGGTAAGCAGTGGGGATACAAAGATGAGTCAGAAGGAATCTCTACTCTCAAAGAACTTGATGTCTGGTGAGTGTGTGCTGGGGAGTAGAAAATTATGCAAAATGATAAACAAGTGCTATAATAAAGGCACACACACATGCTATGGGAGATTGGAGGCAGGTTTTAGAGAATAATAATGCTTGAGGGAATCTAAAAATTCTTCTTCTCTGGGTAGATGTCATCTGAGCTTATTCTTTAGGTATGGAGTAGGATTAGGTAGAATAATGACGGAATAACTTCAAAGCATACGAAAGAGTGTGTGTTCTGAACAGTAGATGTTCTCTGTGCATGAATGAAAGAAAGAGAAGGGTACATGATGAGGTTTTTGGATGACTTAGAGGTGATGTCTTTGGACTCCGGAGGGGTTGGGCTTACACATGGATGAATTATTGCCAAACGGTAACATCACTATATTCTATTTCAGCTAAAATGCTTTAAATTTTGTAAAGTTCAAATTTAAAGATGTGATGCTGTGTCATAAAAATGGAAATTATCATAAAACATTGCTAAGAATGAAATGGACCAATAAATCTCTCAGTGATCCAGTTGTCTTTCTAGAAATCTAATAAGCTACAAAAGTGATGCTGTCACATTTATTAATATTATCAAGACCCTTCAATAGATTTACTGTTGTTTTTTTGTTGTTGTTATTCTCCTGGTTTACTCCTCAACTCTACTCCCATGGGTACTCTGGGGCTGGTGATCAAGAACTATGTAGAGGTTAAGTGCAGCTTTTATAGATAGTGCTGTGCTACACATATCAAGAGGATGTGATTGGTTTACAAGAAGTATGGTAATGTTACCGCACCAGGTCCATCTTTGCCTGCCGCCCAGAAAGCCAAACACTGAGACAATGAGATTACAGAGAGAGAGAGGGGTTAGCCAAGTGAGGAAATGGGAGAATGAATCTCAAATCTGCTTCCCCGAAAATAGGGACTCAGGGATATTTATGGAGTAGGGGGCAAGGTGGCCTGAAATGATTGGAGGTGAGGAGAGATGAGGTAATTGATGATCTGTGCAAGTGTAGTCAGGCTTCTTGCCTCTTCGTAGGATGCACGTTCACAGAATGGCAGCATTAGCATGTTCTGAGGGTGGAGTTTTAACCTCTTGATGTCAAAAGGTTGCTTATCGGACATATGTCTGCCTGGGCCCAGTTGATGGGTTGGTGGTCTCAAGTGGCTTGAAGTGGACAAGTGATTCCAATTCCTTAAAAAAATAGCTCAAACACTCATTAACATGGTGACCCAGGCTCCAGGGAGATGTTATCTATAGGAAACTAGTGGGAGTCAGATAGCATATTGCCTAAACAGCACAGTTAACAATGGGTAACTTTATCATGCAGATTTAAGTCCTCCCCTCCCGTTCTCATGAGTTTCTAGGTAAGGCCATCCCC
This sequence comes from Ceratotherium simum simum, assembly GCF_057802395.1. Taxonomy (NCBI): domain Eukaryota; kingdom Metazoa; phylum Chordata; class Mammalia; order Perissodactyla; family Rhinocerotidae; genus Ceratotherium; species Ceratotherium simum. The sequence goes on along the minus strand of NC_141930.1, from coordinate 23,731,270 downwards.
CGCTTTTTCCTGGTACAAGGAAGAAGATACTTTTACAAATGGGGATTTCCTTTACAAATGTAAATGTCTCTTACAAAGAGTAACCAGAACTAAAAATGGGCTTAGCCAGGACCCCCCCAGATACCCGGAGATGTCTATGGTGATGGCCTGTCCTGGGGGCAGGGCTCCCATCCCACACTCTTTTGGTCAGTTAGTGGGCGTCAAATTGTCTTTCAGGCAGAGACATATTTTGAGGTGGCCAATTTCGATCCCCCACAGTTACTAGCTACTTAACCATCAACGGCTAACTGTTTGCCAATTTCAGTAGTAATAGGTTTGAGAATGGTACACACATTAGTAGCTTTTGAATAAGCCACATCTCCCTAGCTCTTTGTAAATTAGTGAGTTATAAATGTAGTTGTTTTTCATCACATTTGAAAATGCAGATATCCTATCTTCTTGAGAAAAAGTCAACTTTAATGAGGCTAGCTGCAAAACATTAAAGTAACAACAGCCATTAAGCCACATGTTAATTTTACCATGATTCTTTCTACTTGCAACATTATTTTGAATTACAACAGAAAATGCTATTGTATCCTCTAAAAGTATATAATCATCTTAAAAGTTTTTAAATAGATGACTATACTTTATAGAAATGCTGCCTAAAGAAATTAATGGAACCACTGTACACTGGCTATGTTGTTTCAATGTGTAACACCTCGTCAAGCCTTTTACTGTCTTGTCATCCCTGAGGGACTCATTGCTGTCCTTTATCCCCTGGACTGACACCCGTAGTTCTGAGTTTGTGCTGTTTAAATGAGTAGCACAGACATTTACAATTCCTTAGCACATTCTGTGTCACCTCGGCAACTAAATGTGTATATCAGAAATCCCACTCTCTAAACTCAAGTTCATTAAGTGCTACGGCCATGCTCCAATTACAGCACCCATCACCAAGTGCTTGTCTGAAATGCAGGTGAGTTCTCAGTGAAATGAGGATAATTATTACCTTTTAAAATATTTTAAACAGTTAAGCTCTTATTATAGTTAATTACAGAGAATTGTCTTATCTAGCAGGGCCAGGGAATGGGGTATTCTGGTTAATGGTTCAATTGAAAGAAAGAGAAAATAAAGGATGTTAGTGTTCTTGAGATTCACTCTGGGTCTATGAGATGGTTGGATTTTGCCAGAGTGCTCTCTTGTCTAGAATACCATTACTTTGCACCATCAGATCTCTAAATAGCAGCAAAAGAATTTTCAGAATTGTTATCCACACTGGTTTCAATGATACTCCATATTCTTTCTGTCTTTTAATTTATAGCCTTTCCTCAGAGAAAGGATATGGGAATGAAGTTGTTGCCAGTCATCATTTACTGAAGCTTGAGACAAATCTTGTCAGATCATCCTCCAAAAGGTATTTGAACCATTCTCTCTCTTGCTTTCCAATGATCATTGTTCTAGCTTAGATTTTGGTTTCTTCACCCTGAGTTTATGCTAAAAGCTGAAGCATAAAGTGCTCTCCACGAATCTTATCTGTTCTCCATCCCACTCATTCTAAATGCTCCTTCCAGCATCATCTTTATGACACAAGATATTATTGTGTCTGTCCCCTGAGATATTGGTTTCCCAGTCTCACAGAATAAAGTCCAAACTTTTTGGTGCAATATGAAAAGTTCTTAAAAATCTGAGCCTAAAATGTGCACCTAATCTTTATCTCTCCTATGGTAAAAACAAATTATAAGAAATTAACCCATTTGATGTTAAATCATATCTATAGACTCCATGCAGGCAATGCCTCCTGAAAAATAAACTTTAAAAGACTGCGGTTTAGAGTTAATTTTTGAGTTCTCACCACCACCATTATCAATACCTCTCTCCGGGGTTTTTGTCATCAATTCAAACTTGTGACAACATAACAAGCTATAAGTGGGTTGCACACACTCCATAGACAAAGAATTCAACCCAGGAGCAGTCATGGCTTTGCCCTGTCCCCTGGAATTTTACATCCAGTAAAAATATCCTTCAAAGTAGGTGGTGAAAAAAAGATATACTCAGATAGACAAAAACTGAGATAATTGATGGCTCACAGATCTGCCATGCAAGAAATACTGTAAAAATATCTTTAGGCTGAAGAGAAATGATGTCATATGGACCCTGTATCTACAGGAAGGAATGAGGAACAGCAAAAAGGGAAAAATAGTTCAATAAATATAAAAGGCTTATTCTTTAACACCCTAGTTTTCTTTAGTTTCTATAATTTATTTAAAAGATTATTGGGGAGCGGTGTCAGCAAGATGGCAGAATAGGAGGTCCTGGCCTTGATCCCACTCTTACCACCACTTCATTGCCAGAATCACCAATTTAACAACCACCCAAGGATGGAAACAGCTTTATGAGAGCTTCGGAATCCAGGTGAGAGATTACAGCACCCCAGCGGAGCACAGAAAGAAGATAAGATGAATTGAAAAGAGTAAGAAGAACAGTTTCACTTTACCCAGGTCACCCCTCGCCAACCCTGAGATAGATCTTCTTGGCCAGAAAGTTCTTCCAGGCCTTACATACAGGGAGCAGAGCTCCTTTTTATTGCAGAGCAGAATTCTACAGCTTGAATGCATCACTGTTTGTTTAACTATTCCCCCCTTGAAGGACATCAGGGATCTTTCCAGTTTTGGGCTATTATGAAAAAAGCTGCTATGAACGTTTGTTTACAGGTTTTTGTGTGAGCATACCTTTTCATTTCTGTGAAATAAATGCCTAAGAGTAGCACATTCTCTGGGTCATATGGTAATTGCATGTTAATTTTATAAGAAAGGGCCAAGCCATTTTCCATGTGGCTGTACTGTTTTACATTCCTACCAGCAACGTATGACTGAGCCAGTTTCTCTGGATCCTTGCAAGCATTTGGTATTGTCGTTACTTTTTATTTTAGTCATTCTGTTCAGTGTATAGCGATACTTCATTGTGGTTTTAATTTGCTTTTCTTTGTTCACTAATTATGTTGAACGTCTTTTCATGTGCTTAGTCTCTGTCTGTATGTACCCTTCAGTGAAATGTCTGTTAATGTCGTTTGCTCATTTTGTGATTGGATTGTATGCAGTTTTTTACTGTTAGGTTTTGAGAGTTTCTTATATAGTCTAGATACCAATCCTGTATCAGATATGTGGTTTTCAAATATTTTCTTTCAGTCTGTAGCTTGTATTGTCATCCTCCTCACAGGGTATTTTGCAAAGCAAAAGTTTTCAATTTTGATGAGGTCCAAGTTATTAATTTTTCCTTTTAGGATCATGCTTTTTGTGTCAAATCGAAGAGCTACTTGCTTCATCCTAAATCATTAAGATTTCCTACTGTATTTTTTTTTCTAAAAGTTGTATAGTTTTACTTTTTACATTTAAGTCTATGATCGATTTCAAGTCATTTTTGTTTAAGATGTAAAGTTTAGATTAAGGTTCATTTTTTTTACTACGGATTGTCCAATTTCTCGTGCTTTTGCACCTTAGTCGCAAGTCAATTGTGTGGGTCAATTTCTGGGTTCTCTATTGAGCATTAGCTCAGCAACTTTGCTAAGCAATTGTTCTATTGAGCAATATGTCTATAGTTCCACCAACACACACTGTCTTAATTACTGTAATTACCTGTTAAAACTGAATATCAGATAGAGCGATTTCTCCTATTTTATTCTTCTTTGTCAAGACTGTTTTAGCTGTTCTAAGGCCTGTGACTTTCCATATAAATTTTAGAATCAGCTTGTCTATGTTTATTAAAAAATTGCTGGAATTTGATAGGAATTGAATTAAACCTATGAATCAATTTTGGGAGGATTAACATTCTTACTATGTTACTTTCTTACTTCTAATCCATGAATACAATGTGCATCTTCATTTATTTTGGTCTTCTTTGTTTCTTTCATCAGCTTTTCATAATTGTCAGCATGTAGATCCTGTACTTATTTTGTTAGATTTATATCCAAACATTACATTTTGGAGGTAGGAATTGTAACTTGTAATGCATTTTTAATTTCACTTTCCACACGTTTGTTTTGAATATATAAAAATGTGTTTGACTTGATGTATTACTCTTGTGTCCCCTGACCTGGTTAAAATTACTTGTCAGTTCTCTGACTGCTGTGTGTTTTTTTTTCAGAATCTTTGAGATGTTCCATATAGAAAATTATGTCATCTGAAAAGAGAGGGAGTTTTATTTCTTTGTTTTTTCAGTCTGTATGCCTTTCGTATCTTTTTCTTGCCTTATTGCAATGGTTTGAACTTCCAGTACTATGGAATAAGAGTGATGAGAGTGGAGATCCTTGCCTTGTTCCACTATGAACTAAATTGTTTTCCTCCCAAATTCATATGTTGAAGCACTAATCCCCAATGTGACTGTATTTGGAGATAGGGTCTTTGGGGAGTAATTACGATTCAATGAGGTCATAAGGATGGGACCATAATCTGATAGCACTGTGGACTTATAAGAAGAGGAAAATCTTTCTCTCTTTCTCTCTGCCTTGTAAGGACACACGAGAAGGTAGCCATCTGCAAGCCAGGCAGAAAGCTCTCATCAGAATCCAAGCAAGCTCTGATTTCAGACTTCCAGCCTCCAGAACTATGAGAAAACAAATTTCTATTGTTTAAGCCACCCAGTCTATGGTATTTTGTTATGGCAGCCTGGGCTGTCTAAGACATTTTCCCAATCTTAGAAAGAAAGCATTCACTCTGACCATTGAGTTTGATGATAGCTGTAGATGTTTGGTAGATGCTTTCTATCAAGATGTGGAAATTTCCATTTATTTCTAGTTGCTGAGAGTTTTTTTTTTTTTTTTTTAATCATGAATATGTATTGGATTTTGTGAAATGCTTCTTCTGTGTCAATTGATATGATTACATGTTTTTTCTCTTTATCCCGTTCATACGATTGATTTTCAATTGTTGAACTAGACTGGCATGCCTGGAATAAATCCCATTTGGTCATGGTATACAATTCTTTCTACACATTGTGGAATTTGGCTCACTGATGTTTTGGTGAGAGCTTTTGTGTTTTATCTCATGAAAGATATTGGCCTGTAGTTTTCTTCTTTTGAACTGTCTTTGTCTTGCTTTAATATCAGGGTAATACTGGCCTTGTAAATGAATTGGGAAATGTTTCCTCCTATCATATTTTTTCAAAAAAATTATGCACAATTTGTGTGTTTTTCTTAAATGTTTGGAAAAATTATCCGGTACAACCACCCTGGCCTGGAGATTTTTAGGGGTGATATTTTCCTTTTAATGTTTCTATTCTGATAGTTTATACACAAACATTGTCATTGAGATGTCTGCCACTTTAATTGCATTATCTGTTGTAAAGAAATATGAAAACTATATTAGTTTATTTTGCCAAACATCTTAATGTCTTCTCTTTCCATTTTTTCTTTTTATTTGCTTATTTAGTTACTTATTTACAGTTTGATTGAAATACAATTCATATACCATACAATTTACCCATTTAAAATGTACATGTCAATGGTTTTTAGTATATTCACAGATATGTGAAATCATTATGACAGTTAATTTCAGAATACTTTCATAACCTCAAATAAAGCCCCATACTCTTTAGCTATCATTCCCTAGCTTCCCACTCCCTCCCTCAGCCTAAGCAACCACTATCTACTTTATGTCTCCATATATTTCCCTATTCTGGACTTTTATATGCATGAAATCATATAATATGTGGCCTTTTGTGACTGGATTCTTTCATTCAGCATAATGTTTTCAACATTCATCCATTTTGTAGCATGTATCAGCCCTTCATTCTTTTCTATGGCCAAATACTATTCCATTGTATGGACACACCACAATTTTTATCCATTTGTCTATTGATAGACATTTAGGCTGTTTCTATCTTGTGACTGTAATGAATACTGCTGCTAGAAATATTAGTATACAAGGTTTTGTGTGGGCATAAGTTTTCAATTTTCTTGGCTATATACCTAAGAGTGGAATTGTTGGATCAAATGGTAACTCTCTGTTTAATCATTTGAGAAATGGCCAAACTGTTTTCTTAAATGGCTGCACCATTTTATATTTCCACCGGAAATGTACGAGGGTTCCAATTTCTCCACATCCTTGCCAACACTTGTTATTATCTGACTGCTTGATTCTAGCCATCCTAGTGGGTGTGAAGTACTCTCATTGTGGTTTTGATTTATATTTCCCTGAAGGCTCATGATGTTGGCAATATTTTCATGTGCTTGTTGGCCATTTTTATATCTTCCTTGAAGAAATGTCTATTCTGACTTTTTTCATTAATATCATTTATTACCTGGGTCTTAGACTGCCCTTTCACTTACTACTTCTAATGTGATTTCATTTTTGCATAGTTTTTTCCTTAAAAGACACATAGCATGTGCACATATTTTGTGAGCCACCTTCCCCAATCTTTTTTCCTATGCAGCAATTTCTTTTTGAGGTCACAGAAGAATCTCAGATATAATAAGATCTTATGTTCACAAAAGCCAGATAATTCTTCATCTTTTGTCATATTATATCACACATAAACTACAACGAAACATAGCCTCTCCTTTTACCATTTCTTCTTGTCAATGTTCATACTACTTCAGTTCAGTGCAGCATATAATGCTGGTATTTTATAGTTTTCCTCTTTAGAACTTTCTATTAAAATAGAAAAGGATCATGTTTTTCTTTTCAGCTTGTGAATGCTAGTTCATTCCCCTAGATTGGATTCATGTTAGGCAAACAAAACTAATAGCTTTTCTTTGGTGGTTGCTCAATTCCTGATTTACCAGTGAGGTATTCTCCTTCACCTGATCTCATATACCATTTCTCTTATTCCCCAATTTTTGGACTACCCTTAATTTGTTTTATAATTTTCCCCCTTTGCACACGTTACATCAGGTGTCACAACTATTCCTCATGCTTCTCCACTCAATTCCTGCATTCCATTCATTCATCTCCAATTCCCCAATTCCTTCTGCTTCTCTGTGGTGCTTCCTGAAACCTGCAAGAAACACCCCAACATGCTCTTCTGAAGCTCTCACTGTTGTGTAGGAAGCCTACATTCTTGTCTGCATGTAATGCTGCTTCTAAAACCCAAAATACTAAAGTGTTGGGAGTGTGAAAATGATAGCCTGAAAATCCTTTCCACATGGAAATTGTTTCCTTGGCTTATGGCCAGCGTGTGAGCCACAGTACCCTTGCAGAGCAAAGAAATCAGTCCAAGTGCTGGTGGCAGGACCCAGTCTGTAGTTCTTTACCTTCAGAAGCCAACAGGAAAGTCACAGTACATGATGGGACAGGGCAAAATGAAGTGCTCAGGGCAAATCCATCAGAGCCTAATTTATGGGAATTGTGAAGATAACAGCCTGTGCTGCTTTATCCCTCAGCTGCCTCTGCAGTGGCCCACACAGAGACAGCGCATGGCTTTCCATTCATCCCATTCACCAGATGAAATTTTTTACTGCCAGGGGAGCATGGATACACCATTGATGCTGTCCTTGTTAGAGGACCCTGAAAATGTGTGTGTGTTTGTGGGCATGCATGTGTGCATGAGTGGGCGTGGGTGAGTATGTAAATTTCTGCCCATCCTTGCCTTCATGCCAGCCCTGGCAAGAAGCCCGTACTCTCACCTGGCTCAGCTCCTGCATATTTCCCCATATGACTGATACTCTAGCATTTTAACCAGCTGTTTCTTCCCCACCTCTCTGCAGGAGCATTTCTCCCACTGAGTTTTCCCTCTGCCCAGGAGATCTGTAAGTTTCTCGGCTCTTGGACCTTTCCTGTGTTCCACTGCAATCAAAGCTGCTTCTGCATTTGCAGTCAAATCACAGAAGTTTCCATCCTAGAGCACAGTGTATTCCCTTGCCTCCCGTTTCCTCCTTTATAGCTGTATCAATTTAGTTTAAATTCCCCATGACCCCTTTAGAATGACAGAGAAAAGTTGTATATTATTTATGAAAGAGGTGAAAAGAGATTAGGACAAAGAGAGGACAGTAACATATAAATTACCAAAAAGAAAAGATGGGAGAAGTGAGACAAGTATTTCATGTAGTTTTAGAACTACTAGAGAAACACACACCTACTATACAAAGGTGCACACTCATAGCAATACTTAAACAGTAAAAATACAGGAGTCATTCTCTTTCACCACATAAGTCTTTCCATGTGCAGACTTCTCTGTTCTAAATCCCATCCGAAAGAAAAAGTAAGTTACTCTCTTGACACTTCCTATGTTTTTATAAATCTATTTCTCAGTGGCCCAATATTCGTATGAAACAAGTATCATTGTACTGGTTCTAAAAACTTAAGCCTTCTTATCGATACTGGAGCACAGCAGGAAAGTGCTTTAAGTTGGCGCTAATGTGAGCCCAACTGGCAAATTCATAACTGTAATCTACAATGAGAATAATAACTAATGTTTATGGAGTGTTACCATGTGCCTGGCACATTTCTAAGCACATTATTTATTTTGCTTCATTTAAGTCTCATTTCAGCCCTGTAAATATGTAAGGTGACAGTTAGTAAACTGAGGCACAGAAGTTTGAGTAACTTGTCCAAGTTCCTCAGTAAGACATAGGGCAGAACCATGACTCACCTGCAGGGAGTCAAACCACAGAGCTATGACTCTTGACCACACATTTATGCAACTCATTAATAAGCTACACTTTCATCTGTTGATACTCTTTAGCATGAATTTTCTATTTAAATCAACCTGAGTTTACCCGGGACAAACATATTGTACAACACTAGGGTGCACCACACACATAAATACAATGTGAATTGTGTGCCTTGAAGATGCGCAGCAATAGGGCCTTCAGTGCGCCATGAAATTTCTATGGGATTGTTCTCATCATCATAATGAACTTCTGAAGTCTAATAATCAGGTAAAAGGAAATGAAATTTTGATTAGAAGAGAAGAGTTGATGTAGTGCTTCTCCAGTACTAGTCAAACATGCAGATTTCTGGCCCAGCTCCCAGTGTTCGGTGTCAGGGGGAAGGTTAACAAGGATTTACAGAAATACTGACACAGGCAGTTCCCTGAACGTATAAGAAAAGCCGTGGTTTGTGGGAAGAGGACAGGCGAGGAGAGTGGTGAGCAGCAGCAGCATTGTCACGTCTGGTATCATGTCCCTCTTCTTTGTCCACTCCTTCGTTTTGAAGCTTGAGAATGTGTTCTATATTCCATCCTTGCTCTCCCACAGTCACTGGCTGCTGCAGTACGGGCGGAAAGTAAATCAGCAATTTCATCCCTATCAACTTAGCTGCCAACCAGCCTCCATGTTCATATGCTCAGGTGGGCTCCAAGGTGTACTCTTTCCTTGATGTTTCGGGTTGGTCCATGTCACAGCACTGGGCTGGGGCGTTAAACCTATCTTAGCCAGCATTCTTTTAGATTATTCTTCCCCCACTACTTTGGGGCCATGACTTCAATTCCAGCCTACACGGTACCCTAATTGGTGGCTGATCTTGCTTCCTGCCACCCTCCTCTCTATCTATCGCAGGAGACCTCCTTGACCCAGATAGTTCCTGCTGACTCTCTTGCTTCTCTGCTTTGCCCAAGACACCAGGCTCACTATCCCTTCTGGACACCAGCTCTCCCTCTGATCACTGTGCCTTGATCTGGTTTCTCTAGAAGGTGGCCAGACTCTGGAGCTAGTATCTCTACCACCCAATGTGCCTAGAAGAGACTTAAATAACACAAAGAAGTAAAGTGTGATTTTATTTTAGATTGCAATTTGTCATAGTTTTTTCTACAGACTATTGAGTTGGACTACCTATGGGTAGATACAGAACCCAAGGAGATATTAAAGGACTTAGGGAAAAACTTTTTAAAGACACTGCCTTGTAGAAAATGTCTTGTGACTCCAGAGAGAAAGATGCTTTTAGAAAAATAAGATTGTTTTCTCACTCACCTATAAAAAATAAAACAGTATATTCCAAAGAGAAGACAAGAAGACACGTTTTCTATTCTCAATAGCTGATAAGGCTGCCTGAGGATATAACACCAAACTTGCTTGAAAATAAGAGGTGACAAGTGACAAGTACAGATGCTATGCCTCAAAGGATTTCAAAGGAGTTGAAAAAAAAAACAAACAGTGGTAGGTCCAGAAAGAGTTCAGAAAGGAGATAAAAATTGCATCGAGTTGTAAATGATGAAAATAATTTGGAAAAAAAATCCCAAGTTATCCTATTTAATTGTCATACAATGTATATATAGGAAAGTAGGAGGAAAAATGATGAGTGAAATCTACCTACCAAATTAAAAAACTGTTGAGGTTCTTAAACGCTAATATAAATATAAAAATAATGAACTTTACTGTCAAAGGGCAATAATTGGCATTTTCAGAAGAATTCAACTTTGAAATTCTTCAAAGTTGACCCTTTTGAAGGTATCAGCAACAATAAGAGCAAATTTTATGCCGTAGACCTTCCTTAGAGAAATTCTCATCAGATTTTATAGAGCTTTTTGCTTCAGTTTGGTCCAATTTTTGTTTTCCTTTTATCCCGCTAAAAGAATGATGATGCCACCATCAGGAATACGAAACATAAAGTTTTCTATTTTCTATCAGATAACTGGAAATCTAAATGTGTAGAAATTATAAATGCTGAGAAAAGACGTTTGAGCAACTTGCTGTACTTCAGTATGCAATTAGAAATCCTTTCAATCTTCTCGGATATTCAGACTGACTGCTTTGGCAGTGGGAAGATGTGGCAACAAGATTCACAGTTTCTGAGTGGCTGGAAGGTATTCAATTTGTACAATAGAAGAATTAAAGGGCAGCAGTTAGCAAGCATATCAGCAGATCTAGTATGCTGTCTAAATAGTTCTTATTAAATTTCAAAATTGAATTTCCTGAAGATTTGTATTGGAATCTTTTTTTTTTTTTTTTTTTCACGTTAAGAGGGCCTTACATGGCAAATACCAGCAACGGAAGCCATCCCTCTGTAATTCTGCATTGGAAAAGCTAATATAGTGTTTCTAGTCTGTAGTAACACATGAGTGGGGATGAGTGGTTTATGGCATCAGAGTCTGAACAGCCAGGCTTCTGTTAAGCCTATGTAACTGAAGCAAATGATAATGCCATCCCACCTACAATTATCTTTAAAAATTGAGCATTATATTGAGGATCTACTAAGTACCACTGCCACTACTTCTCAACTCTGCACTCCACCCGCACCCCCTGGTCTCAGAAGAAGCAACTCACTTTGAATTTTTCTTGAATCCCTTCTGAATTTGTCAGAGTTCTCCAAAGAAAATGAACCAACGAAGAGGTATATGTCTATAACTATCTATATTTATATGGAGAGAGAGATAGAGACAGAAAAAGAGACGGAGAGAGAGAGACAGAAACAGAGATACACAGAAAGAGACAGAGATACAGAGACAGAGACACAGAGAGACATTTAGTTTAAGAAATTGACTTACGCAATTGTAGAAGCTAGCAAGTCTAAAATGCAGTGTAGGTGGCAGGCTGGAGACCCAGGGAAGAGCTGATATTGCAGCTCAAGTATGAAGGCCATCTGGATGCAGAATTCTCTCTTCTTCCAGGGTGGTCAAACTTTGTCTATTCAGGGCTTCAACTGATTGGATGAGGCCCACCCACAATATGAAGGGTGATCTGCTTTACTCAAAGTCCACTGATTTAAATGTTAATCTCATCTAAAAAATACTTTTACAGAAACATCTAGATTAATGTTGGACCAAACATCTGGATTCTGTGGCCTAGCCAAGTTGACATATAAAATTAACAATCATATCTTCTGAGAGAGAGCTTCAGATAAAGACTCAGGACTGGTCCATTCCTTCCCCATCTCATCTCCAATTTTATCGTCTTTTAAAATTGAGGGGGAACCTAACTTTCATTGTGATGCTAAGATCTTTACATGTTATTTCAATGAATCCTTGTGAGGATTTCTTTGAAATGAAGAAACTGAGTCCTCCCAGAATATGTCGAGCCCAGGTCAGCCAATTCCAATCCAATTACATCAGGGTTTCACCTCAGGACACGGCCTCCTAGAACTGCTGTGTGTTTCTTGGCAGATCTACTCTGATTTTCCTTGTATCTTATCCCTGGCTCACTTCTGATTTTCTGTGGAGTTAAAGACATCAATAGCTTCCTTCTTACTTAAGTTGGCTGCTGCCTATAACTTAGTCCAGCTAATCCTGGAAATGAGAGGAATTGCTGTTGGCAGGACCTGTGGGTCTCAGTTCCCTGATCTTGGGGGTTCCCATGTACTGCCCCAGTCTCAACTCCAACCACCTTGACGTAGGAAGTACTTATATTAATTTGCTGTGGCTGCTGTAACAAAGTACCACAAAATGGGTGACTTACTAAAAACTTAATCTCTCACAATTCTGGAGGCTAGAATTCCAATATCAAGGTGTTGACAGGGCCTTGCTGGAGACGGATCTTTCCTTGACTCGTCCTGCCTTCCGGTGGTTGCTAGCAGTCTTTGGTCTTCCTTGACTTGTGGCTGCATCACTCAAATTTCTGCCTCTATCTTCATGTGGCCATCTTCCGTCTATGTGTGTGTGTCCTTTCCTCTTATAAGGATACCAGTTATTGGATTTAGGATCCATCCTAATCCAGTATGACCTCATCTTAATTTAACTAATTACATCTGCAAAGATGCTATTTCCAAATCAGGTCCCATTCTAAGGTTCTAGGTAGTCATACATTTGGGGCAGACACTCTTCAACCCAATACAGTGTTGTTTGGTTTCTTAACTATGTGAACCCTACTGTTATATGTCATTTTTTCCATGGCTGTGTTTTCTTTAAAGGCATATAGCTAACTTCTTTCAACTGATACAATTAGATATACGCATGTAATAAATCCTTTCATCTGTGAATCTAATGCACTTAGAACACATTTGGATTTTCTTGTTCTGAAGAGCATCCTAAACCTGTTCATGGAATTTAAGATTGCTTTGTAATTATGAGACATGTTAAGAAAAGTATGGGAAACAATAAAACAGACACCTCTGTAACTATCACTAAGACTAAACAGACACCACTTTTTTTTGTTTGTTTTTATTAGTTTTAAAGAAGAAAAGATAAGGATACAATTAAGCCTATCTCTGTCCCTTTCCACTTCCTTCACTCCCCAGAGGTGACTATCAGCCTGAAGCTAGCATAAATCATTCCCATGCACTTTTGTGCCTCTCGTCAATAAAAAATATATCCATAAAAAATTTAGTGTAATAAAAATTTATGTCAATTGTATCCTACTGTGCCCATCCTTTTGCAGTTTTTTTCTTTTTTTTTTCCTTTGTGTCTGCTCTAGAGAAACCAGTTTTGCACAATAACTGAATAAGAATTTTTACCACAGCACTGTATGCAAGAGTGGAAAAAATTGTAAACAAGCTAATCATCCCACAGTAGGGTTAATATAAAGACAAAATGTTTTATCAATTACAGCAAATGAAATACTATCTAGCACCTAAAAAAATGGATAAGATCTACAGACTTTTTTTAAAAAAAAACCTTAAACCAAAATAGTAGTGTATGTAAAATGATTTCTTAGAATTCTCTATTTTTTAAAGATTGCTTCCTTGATAATATAAAATACTGAATAAATTCATTCAAAAAAGCCCTTGGTGCTATCACCATTTTCTCTATCTGACTATAAGAAAATCTTTCAGTCCATGTGTTAAATCTTGTATTCAAGTCAGCTGAAGGATGCAGGATTTTCATATTACAAGTCAACATGTTAGCAAAATCTCATTCAGCCTTTGTCATTGACTCTACCAAGAAAAGTAAAGATAAAAGAAGAACTTTTCTTTTTAATTTCCATGAATGGTTTCCATATGCTATAGCTACGAACAATAAGCAGATCAGTGATGCGTTTTAGAAGCTTGGTCTCTCTCGGCATCTTGATTAATACGTATATCAAGTTATTTCTGCAAAGGCTTCAGATAACTCATTGTGTGCATTTCCAAACAGGCAGCTCTAACGATTACAGCATCAAACTGCCACATGTAGGCAACAGTACATTAGTCTCACTATTACCTCCAGACTATTAAAGCTATAGTGGTATGAGAATAATACATGCGTGCATATTGCTACTGTCAGTAGATATGCAATCAATAAAACAATATTGCTCAGTATTTCAATACAGCAGAGATCTGATAAGGTAATGGTAGCTTGAAACATGTTAATGAATAAATATTCAGTAAAACCTCACACAGGGAAGCAAATGCTTGTGTAAGTCAGAGAATAAGTAGTGTGTCCTCCAATTCAGGGGATGAGGCACAGCAGCCATTCTCAGACCGGCCAGCACAGGCCAGGTCAGCCTCACTGTATGCTATGCTCCTGCTTGATGGAGCTCATCGCAACAGCAGTTACGTAGCTATTTGTATAATTACTGGATTAGGGTTTATCTCACCTACCAGAGACTCAGCTGGATGAGGTCAGGGCCCATGCTCAGAATTTCCAAGATGTCAGAAAAGGGAGATGAGGGGAATACATTTACTAAGATAATTCAAAACAATGGTGTCAATAAATATGCATAACAGATGAGATAAATTTTCATTATTTGCAAAGAGTTTGTCTCTGTACAGGGAGAAATTATGCAAAAACAGTGAAGACAGTTAGAAGAGTCACTGACAACCATAATCTTGTACAGCAATGGCCAATACACGGCATTTCTGCTGCCACATTTCATGCTGTGACTTCGGCAGACCTCACTGAGTGATCTGGGCATTCTGTCTTGGTGAGCCCCTAGATGGCTTCAAGAACATCCTCATCACAGTGCAGAGGTTTCAACCAATCAGATTTGACCCACAGGGGAGGACCTACTTGCCATCTCTGATCTAAATCAACCACTTTGTGTTTAAATGAGAAAAGCAAGTCCTCGACAGCAAAACCTCTTTCCCCCGAAAATCAAGGAGCCAGTTCGCTCACCTCCCCGAGTTGGTATATTTCCCTTCTCTTTTTTAGGATCTTCATTTCTATGTCTGTGTTGATTCAATTAACCTTATGGTTAGAAGCTACCTCAAGTACAGATAAGAAAAATGTCAGCGTCTAGCAATGTATAAATATAACGATTTTCCTGAAATCACATTACTAGCTCATAGCAAGTGAAGTTCTCATCGAACACTGAGTAGCTGTGCCTGTGATTTTGAATAAATCAACTATGTAAGCAAGCATGAAAAGGAAATTGTTAGGTTAGTTTTGTTTTTAAAAATGCCTCTCAATGGGAGAACACGACGTTTGAGCATCTTCACTATATTTTGTTGATGCCAAGAAAATTACTGTGAATGAAGACCAAGTACAAGCTACCGTCAGCAGCTTTTTAGAGAGATCTGGACATTCCGGATCATTTTTGCCAAACTCTTAAAAATTTGAAGCAATAAAAATAATAGGTGGTTAATGTTAAATACTGATTTTAGGTTCCTGATTGAATTTGGATCAGATTTATTACAGAGAAAATTGTATTTTTATATCAGGTACCTAATTTATTACATTGATTCAACAAGGGGTTGCCACTTTGTAGCATTTCAGCATAGATTCAAGTTATTTGATAAATCACTTCCTTGTAAACTAGCCATTAAGCATCTCAAGGTCAGGAACAGGTTTTGATTAATCTCTGACTCTTTTATTCATAGCTACTTGTGATGGTTAATTTTATGTGTCAACTTGACTGGGCCACAGGTTGCCCAGATATTTCTGGGAGTGTCTGTGAGGATATTTCTGGATAAGACTAACATTTGAATCAGTGGCCTGAGTAAAGCAGATTTCCCACCCCATTGTGGGTGGTCGTCATTTAATCCATTGCAAGTCTAATAAACTAAAAGGCTGGGTAAGAAAGAATTCTTTCTGTCTTCCTGTCTTTGAGCTGGGACGTTGGTTTTCTTCTGCCTTTGGACTCGGATTAGGACTAGAATTTACATCATCAGCTCTCCTGGTTCTCAGGCCTTCAGACTTCGACTGGAACTCTACCATTGGCTCTCCTGGGTGTGGACTTCTTAGCCTCTATAATCACATGAGCTAATTCCTTTATATATATAAAGCAGTGGCTCAAACTGGGCCTGAAGCCTGCACTGATTCTGGTCCTACTATATATATATATTATTGATTCTGTTTCCCTGGAAAACCCTGACAAATACACTACTCATAACAGAATTATGACCAGGAGTAAACATTCATCAAATGTATGAAAGAATGAAGAATGAATGGATTACTAAATAAATAATCGAATATGAGAACAGAAGTATTAGTATGGATAGGATTAAAAATGCATGTTGGACCAATTCTGGCCACATCTAAAATCTGAATGGAAAGGAATGGGTCCTTACATTAGTTATGCATTTATGATTTATTGTTAGAGATGTAATCAGTCCCTAAAATTATCCTTCTCCAGAGGTTTGTTTATTCTCTATTTCTTGTGTTAATTTTCTTGTTATACTTAAGTAATCTCTTGCTGATTAGCCAGCATTTTAATTGCCAGGATAATTGCTTAAATTACATCTTTATAGAGAGGTTAAATTATTTTAATTATACTTTTGTAACATACTATTGTAAAATAAATATGATGATATTATATGAATAACAATAGGATAGTGGCAATTTAATAAGATATAAATTTGGAATATTAAGTACTGTTGATTTGAACTCAAATATTCTCAAAAATAAAAGCTGCAGAGTAATAACTCTCATTTAACTCTTTGAATATAACTCTGTTTTATCTGCCTAAATGTTTTCCAAATGAGTACAGTGTAATTTAAAAGATTAAAAAAGAAGCCAAAAAATTTCCTTTAAATTAAAATACTCTCATAGCATTCCCTAATATGAATGATAGCCTCAGATATGTTTGCAAATTTTGCTTTGCACTGGTTAAGAGTGTTATGATAGATAATTCACAAATGTATTTCTGTTACCATGTGGCAATAATTAATTTGTGTATTTAGGCATGTAAACCGTAGTCAAGTGCATTTTTTCAAAGGTAGCTTCACCCCACGTGCTCTTCTGCAATGTGGCCTGCCACTCCCTGTCAAGAGGTGGAATCTATTCCTCCTTCCCCTTGAACCTGGGCAGGCTGTGACTGCAGGGACCAACACTATATGGAGGAAGTGATGCTGTGGCTCAGAAAAGACATCGCCCTTTTCTTGCCTGGTGACTTTTGTTTCCTACTTTTTGGAATGCTCAACCTTGGAATCTGTTCTCTTACTTTGATTTATTTTCTCCATAGCACTCATGATTGCCTTACAGATTATATATTTAATCAATTGTATATTTATTTAACGTCTGGCTCCCTCCAAAAGAATGCAATCTATTTTTCACTGCCAAATCCCAGATACTCGATAACTATTTGTTGAATCAACAAAATAACGCCTGGGGCCGGCCCGTGGCTTAGCGCTTAAGTGCGCGCGCTCCACTACTGGCAGCCCGGGTTCGGATCCCGGGCGCGCACCGACGTGCTGCTTCTCTGGCTATGCTGAGGCGGCGTCCCACATACAGCAACTAGAAAGATGTGCAACTATGACATACGGCTATCTACTGGGGTTTTGGGGTGGGGGGGGCAATAAATAAATAAATAAAATAACGCCTGGAAGGGAAAAATCCCACCTGGCCTGAAATCATGCTGAGTCTGAAGGACCAGAATCAGTGCAGGTTTCAGGCCCAGTTTGAGCCACTGGTTTCCTGTAACAGAGATCTCTGATAATAAATGAGACTAAGGCTCTCAAGAACCAACTAACTTTCCAAGGATGGAGTCAGTTAGGACCCAACTTCTCTCCCTTTACACGCAATAGACAGAAGGAGCAGAGCCCCACAAGAAGAGATTTTTTTTCTTTTCAGCCCAATATGCATGAAATCCTGACAGATATAAGCAATGTAACATTAATGAGAGGTAAGAATTGTTCAGTTTCCACAAAAATGCAAACTTAGCTACATTGCCAACTTAATAAGTTTGCTAACATTAAGGTAACAAGCTCGACCTTTTAAAAGGGGACACAACATAAAAACATTTTGTAAACATAACAGAAAATCGAATTCCATTTTGCCTATGGTGGAGTACCTGGGATCAGACTTACCTTCCCACTGTAAACACTGTTAAACTCTACTAAATATATGAAGCAACTATTTTCAGCATTGGACAGCTGGCAGCACAGGTCTGTGATTCATGAGAGGAGGGAAACTCACGAGGTGAATGCTGCACTTGCCTTGGCTTTCTGCCTGGGAAAGAATAGGTCCCAGTGTAGGAAGAGGGAAACTGGAGAAACATGGTCCCACTGAGCTGATGGTGCAGAGATTCAAGCCTAGTGGTGCCCAAGAGGCTGTAAAGTAGGTACTAGGTCTGAGGAGGAGAGAGTTCTATAGTTTTTACGACCTAGACTGAGAGTCACGAGTGTCATTTCTGCTGAAGTCAGAGACCCACGCAGATCCTAGGGAAGGGAACCTAGGACCCACCTCTTGGTGAGAGAAATGCTAACCGCACCTTGTAGGAAGAGCTTGTGAAATGGAGGAATTCATTGTAGCCTTACAATTTGCCATAATATTAGTAATTACTTGCATGGAAATGGACTAAGCATTTTGTCCTAGATCTGGTTCCCCAGGAAATTTTACATAAAAATCAAGGAACACTTAATAAACATTTGTTGTATTTGGGACAGTGATTTCACCCTTAGAGTTCACAGAGTTCATTGAGGGAGGCAGAAAGTAAGCGAAGGAATGGAACTTCTCTTCCACGGTCCAGGGTTCCCTTGGGAGTGGGTCTGACAGTACACACTCAACACACGGGAGAGGCCATGGTCTTCATCTAAACCTTTGAGCTCCTCATATTCCAGAAGCTGCATAATTAGACTTCTATGTTTCCAGTTGAAACTGTGAGCAGCCGACATTTCTGCTAACCCCAGTACTTATTGGCTGGCATTTCCTTATTTTATAATCATTCATTACTACGATAGTCTTCTTTTTTTTTTGACATGAAGTTGGCTTTACTTTATTCAATAGGATTAAATTTTCTTCCGTATTTCTTTACATTTGTACACAAACATTACTTAAAAGGCAAGATTCTTTACTTGCACTAGGCTTGTCAATTGTTCTCTTCAATCATTACACTTAATCTTCAATGACAGTTTTCTTTAATAATTATACTTAATCTTCAGAGACCTGTGTTTTTCATGTCCTTGGAGTAAAGACCTGTGAAGGGAAAGTGCTAGCATTACTTAAGTCACAAAATGGCTTTGTTAATTCATTTGTGAACACGTTCCAATATAATTTACATTTTATTAGACATTTAACTGTAAAGGCCAGAAAGTACAGCTATTGTAAACAATGTTTTGTTGTCTAAATCCAGCGTGCTTCCTGTTTTTGTCAATAAAGCTTTATTGGAACACAGCCAGGCCCATTCATTTATGTATTATCTGTGGCTGCTTTTGCCCTACAATAGCAGAGATGAGTGGTTGAGACAGGCTACAAAGCCTAAAATGTTCACTTTCTGGCCCTTTATAGAACAAGTTTGCAGGTCCCTGCTGTAAGACAAAGAAAGTCAAACCCAAGAATGAGTCATAATCTTCAGCAATTTTCATCTATAGTTTGAAATACATCTGGTTGAATCTAGGGTACCTCAAGAGGCTTCCCAAATCCTTAAACAGTTTTCAAAACAAAAAGTACTTTAAATTTACATTACTATATATTTTAAAAGTATGTCATAGTGATGGGAATGAGTATGGAGCCCTGGGATGCAGATTAAGTTTGTCCCTAACTTAAAATAGCACTTTCTGGTGATTTATTGAGGTTATCCAGACAATTTGCCTTTATCACATCATTTTTCTTATGCCCCTGCTAATCCATATATTACTCTTTCTTAAGTGGTAAAAACTAGCTAGGGCTTTCAATGCCCACTACTACCATCACTGATTCAAATTAATGACAGTAATGGAAAAAAAAAAACTTTCTTCAAATTGAGGACAGTAGTGTTATATTACCTGACTTCCCTAGTTACTTTGATTCATTAAGAAAGTGACTTTATAGATTAAATGAAATTTTTGGAGTACAAATTGCTACATTATCCTAATATCAGTTCATAGCTTTAGTTTTTGATTTGAAAAATCATGACATTCTTTAGGAGTTACCAAATTGTATTGTGGGAAAGGAAGGGTAAGACATAACCATAAGTGAAGGACTGAAAAATACAGATACTCAAAGCAGGATATAAGTGCTACATGAAGCACCACATAGGCACAAAAACTCACGAGCTATCTAAATGCAAAGAACATCAAAATTAAAATTGAATTATTTTTATTTCCCAGAAATCCCGTTTTAAGAGACTTGGATACTCATTCATTTCCTTTTTCAGATGCACTCAGCCAAGGTCATGTGAATGCATTGTTGACATGTGGCAGTCCCAGCATGGAAGGACCACAGGGACTGTGATGATAACTCTACTTGTGGGCCATGCAGAAAATGAATAATCTTAGCGTGGCTCATTAGAAGTTTGAACAAACACAGGTTTAGTGCATTCTGGCAACACAGCAAGGCACAGTATCAGCGAGAGTTAAATGGGCTTGAAAGTGGGGGGTAATGTGAAGTTAATTTTCTCCCTTAAACTATAAACGTATTTTCTAGGTGTTTTTAGTACTTAAAAATTACTCCTGTGGAGAACATAATCTGCCACTCTGAATCATTTGCACATGACCTGAAGGATAGAAAATAAAAGGAACTTTAGTATGTATCAAAGTTTATTGTTACTTTTATGATACAACTAAATGAATATAAGAAAGCAGCAATTCTGTAGCTATAGCTAACATAAATGGGCAATTCTGACTTGAAAGCCACAGCATAGGGCTGTGTGTGTGAAATAGATCATTCTGAAGTTCCTAAGTGCTCCATGGGCTTTAAATATTTTATACCTTCCCTATTTGGTAATGTTTCCAAGCAAATACAGATGTAAATTGGAATACAGCAGGCTGATTGGAGCAACGGTTCAGGAAATCAGGCAAGTATTTAATGGACTATGCATAAGTAAGCTTAGTTTCTACACTTGGTTTTCCTGCACCTATTTTTCAAAATATATTTTTTTAATTTTAATACTTGTATAGTTTTGTTCAAAATGAATCTATCCTCATTATGGAATTCAAACATGACAGAAAAATATAAAATATATGAAGTAAAAAGTGTAAGATCCCTTTGATTACCAACCCCTGTCTCCCAACCAGAAAAACAATTGTTAACAATTTGATATGTAGTGTTACAGACTTTTTATATGCATATACTAATATAAATATAAACATAAACAAATATGTATGGCTACATATATAAATAATTATGTGTATATATATATATGTGTATATATATACACATGTGTATTGTTTTAAATAATGGATTTTATTTTTTAGAGCAGTCTTTCATAGCAAAATTGAGAGGAAGGTACAGAGACTTCCCACATACCTCCTGCCTCCACACACTCATAGCTTCTCCCATTATCAACATCCCCACCAGAGCAGTACACTTGTTACAATTGAGGAACCTACACTGACACATCATTATCACCCAGAGTCCCTACTTTACATTAGGGTTCACTCTTGGTATTACAGTCTATGGATTGGACAAATGTATAATGATATTTATCCACCCAAGTAGTATCATATAGAATAGTTTCAATGCCCTAAAAATCCTCTGTGTTCTGCCTGTTCCTCCCTCCCTCCTTCTAGCCCCTGACAACCACCTAATTTTTTTACTGTCTCCATAGTTTCGCCTTTTCCTGAATAGTTCATAATCATTCAGTATGTAGCCTTTTCAGATTGGCTTCTTTCACTTAGTAATATGCATATAATGTTCCTTCACGTCTTCTCATGGCTTGATAGCTCATTTTTTTTCGTGCTGAATAATAATATTCCATTTTTTGGATGTAGCACACTCATATATATGTTTTTTTAAAGCAACTGTATTATAAATTCTACTTTGGAAATTGCTTTCTTCATTTAATTCTCTCTTCACTTAATTTATTATATAGCTTTCTATGTTAGGGACAAAAAGTCTTGTATATTTTCAAATTTTATTTCGTAATAATTTTAGACTTAAATCAAAGCTGCAAGATAGTACAGAAAGTTCATGTATACCCTTCACCCAGCTTCTGCTGATGTTATCCACTTACATAGCCATGGTTCAATTATCAAAACTAAGAAATTCACATTGGTACAATCCTATTAACTAAGCTATAGGCACTATTCACATTTAATCAGCTTTTCCTCTATTGTCCTTTTTTCTGTTCCTGGATCCAATTCAGGATCATAGAATGCATTAAGTTGTTGTCTCTTTAGTCTCCTCCAATCTGTTACAGTTCCTCATTCTTTCCCTATCTTTTACGACCCTGACGCTTCTTATGTTACTGGTCACATATTTTTTAGAATTTCTCTCAATTTACATTTGTCTGATGTTTTCTCCTCATTAGACTGAGGGTTATGTATTTTGGCAACAA
Source organism: Ceratotherium simum simum (assembly GCF_057802395.1). Taxonomy (NCBI): domain Eukaryota; kingdom Metazoa; phylum Chordata; class Mammalia; order Perissodactyla; family Rhinocerotidae; genus Ceratotherium; species Ceratotherium simum. The sequence continues at coordinate 23,708,877 of NC_141930.1, read as the reverse complement.
TACCATAGAAATGATGTTTGTCCTTCTCAGTGCATCATATCAAATGGTTCATGATGTCGCTATGACTTATTACTAGTGGTGTTAACTTCAGTCACTTGAATAAGGAGGTGTCTGCTGAGTTTTTCCACTGTAAAAATTACTTTTTTCCCTTTGTAACTAATAAATACCTTGGGGAAATATTTTAAAACAATGCTAATATCCTATTTCTCTAAAAATTTTCACCCATGAATTTCAGCATCCATTTGTGGATGTTGACTGTAAAAATTATTACTGTGATGTGTACATATGTGTGAATATATGTACATATATATACACACACATATATAATCCATGTATATACGTATACATGTACATGTGTGTGTCTGTATTTGAATTGGAGGTATCAATATTAACTCATGACACTGTGTGTGTGTGTGTGTGTGTGTGTGTGTGTGTAGCCATGAGTTAATGTTGATATCTCTGATTTAAATCAAATAGCGCATAACTCCTTCTAGATTCCTTTTCCCGTTCTTTATTTCTAACTTCTTTGTAAGTAAGAAAACTGACTCATTATCTGCTATATATATTCACTTTTTATCTCATGCTAGTAATCAAAGGAAGTAGCTACAGAGTTGCTAACACATACCCCTGTGAGAAACAGATATACTGCCTAGAGTACCGTATTTCTGTGTAGGTTTTTTTTGTCTTTAGCCTCACAAAACCCAGTTAAAATACTGTTTTCCAAAGTTAAGTGGGTTATTTCTTTCCTTCTCCATACTCGTCAGTGTCATCATGATATTTGTTTCTAATATGTGTGGAATCGTTTGTTACTCTTTGTACTTTGTTTTGGATTCTCCTATATCCAGTTTGATTTAATTAATTAATAAATTTATTTATGTAGATATTTATATATTTATGTATGTTTGGAGGTATAGGAAACTTTACTATATTTCTAGTGGTCAATCTATATAAAAATGTGCTCTGAGGTGTCACTCCCTTTCCATTTCTACTAATACATCCTCATTCTCCTCTTCCTTCCTACCCACCCACTTAAGGAACCAATCTCTCTAGTTTCTCCTTTATCCTCCAGTATTTCTTTGGACAAACGAGCAGATATATGAGTATTTTCTTATATATCCCTTCTCTTACATGAAGGAATGAAGGGTAACATACTGTAGATACTCTTTTCTCACTTTGCTTTTATGACTCAACGATATATCCTAAAAATTACTCCATATCAGTTAATAGAGGTCTTCCTAATTCTTTTTTTATTTTATTTTTTTACGATTGTATAGTTTTCCATTGTCTGGATGTATTATAGTTTATTCAACCATTTTCTAATGTTAAAGTTCTTTGCAATATTTTGCAACCTCACGCGTTTCAACGGATACATTGTTCATATGTATGTTCATATTGTTGGAGGTATATCTTTAGAGCAGAGTCCTACAAATGGAATTGTTGAATAAACAGATAATTGCATATGTAGTTTTGTTAGGTGTTGCTAAATTTCCTCACGGAAGGATTGTATCTATTTCCATTTTCATCATTAATGTATGACAATGCCTGTTTCCTCACAGCCTTGCCGTGTTGGATATATTGTCATCCTTTATAATTTTTGCTAGTCTGATAGGTGAGACTAGTATCTCCATATTGGTTTAACTTACATTTCTCTAATTGTAAGTGGATTTGAACAATTTTTTTCCTATGCTTAAGGCCATTTTTAATGATTTTTTTGAATTTCCTGTTTATGTGTGATTTGAGGACCATTTTTATAACATTTGTTGTAAATTTTCTGTTTCCCATTTTCCTAAAGGGTTTTTGATTACATATTCTTTAATTTTTAAGAGGTTGTCTTAATGTACATTAGAAATATTGGTCTCCTGTCCAGTATATATTGCAAGTAATTTTGCCCAGGTTGTCAGCTATTCTTTGATTATGTTAAAAAATTTATGTAGTCAAATTTATCAATCTTTTCTTTATTTTCTTCTAGATATTCAGTCTTGGTAGAAAGGTATTTTCTACTTCGAGGTTAAAAAGGAATTCAGATATTGTCTTCTATTACTTGAATAGCTTCATTTTACCATGGTTGAGTTGTCAAAATTAAAAATGTATGTATATTGGTACAATAGTATTAACTAAGCTATAGATTTTATATTCAGATTTTACCGGTTTTTCTACTCATGTCTTTTTTCCATTCCAGAAAATAATCTGGATACTATATTGCATTTAATCATGATGTCTTCTTAGCCTACTCCTGACTGTGACAATTTCTGCATTTTTTCTTTTCTTTTTTTTCCCCTAGACCTTTCTGAACTGTTTTTACAAAGTATTGGTCAGGTATTTCATAGACTGTTCCTCAATTTACATTTATCTGATGATTTCTCATGCTGAATTGGGGTTATGGGTTTTGGGGAAGAATATCGAAAGGTGAAATGTCCTTCTTATTTCATTATAATACCAGGTATATGATATCAACATGACTTATCACTAGTGATGTTAACCTTGATTACTTGATTAAGGTGGTGTCTGCCAGGATTTTGCAGTATAAAATTACTATTTTTCCTTTTTCATAGTCTATTCTTTGGAATCGAGTAATTAAGTACAGTCCACATTTAAAGTTAGGGCAATTAAGTTCCATTTTCTGAAAGGAAGGAGAGCATCTACATATACTATTAGGAAATATTCTGTAAGAAAGATTAGTCCCTTCTTTGTGTTATAATTACATACTACTATCTTCATTTGCTTTGTTGCTCAAAGTATTCCAGCTTTAGCCATTGGGAGCTCTTTCAGATTAAATCCTATATTCTGTGTCCTTTTGACCAGTCTCTGTCTTTTCTTTTTTTAACACTTACTTACTTTTTTGGTACTAAAAGATGTTTTTTTAGACAATGGTATTTAGAAATAAATGTCTGGGCGTTGAGTGTGCTCATTGTTACTGGGTATCACTGCCTTGGCTCTCTCAGTGGACAGAGCTAGGAAATTAATGTATCTGTATTAACCTATGTTTACACACATATTTATAATTAGTTCTGTATCTACACATCTGTATATATTAACTAAACACACATTCATACTGATATCTCTGACTCTCATCTAGCAACACAGGGTTCACTTTAGCCTCCCTTATTGCTTTCTGTAACTTCTTTCTCTGATAGTGAGAAAACCTCCTCTCATTATCTACAATTTATTGACACATTTCTTCAACTCTAGTGTATATGTTGTAAACTAGCTTTAGAATTGTTAACCTCTACCCCTGTGAGAAACAAACTTGTCAACTAAATTATAGCAAATTTGTATAGCTCTTTTGTCTTTAGGCTTACAACATCCAGTAAAAACACCATATTCCAGAGTAATTTAGGTGAGCACTTTTTTCCCCACCCCCTTCATTGAGGTTATGTCACACGTTTGTAATAGAGTTAGATTCATTTATCACAGTCTGCATTCCATTCTAGGACCTTGATCTCTCAGTTGATTTATTTTAAATTTGTTTAGAGTACCGTTCACATTGTATGAAACTCATACACATGCATAGAGTCATCTGCTACTTGCCCAGTTTCATACAGAATACTTTCCATCACCCTAAAAATTCCTCTATGTAGCTGGTTTTTAGTCAACTACTTCCTCTCCACCACCCTGGCAACCACCTATCTGTTTTCTATACCTATAGTTCTGGTTTTCTAGAATGTCATGTAAATGGAATCATATAACATTTAGCTTTTAGGTCTGACTTTTTTCACTTAGCAAAATGCATTTAAGATTAATCCATACTGTTGTATGAATCAACAGTCTACTTCTTTTTATTGCTGAACAGTGTGTCATTGAATGGATATACCACTATTTGTCCATTCATCTGTTGAAGGATATACAGTTGTTTCCATTTCTTTGCTGCCTGTAAATAAAGGTGCTATATAAATTTTGGGGTACAGGCTTTTGCATGAACCAAAATTTTCAATTCACTTGGGCTAATACCTAGGAATGGTATTGCTGGATTATATGGTAAGTGGATGTTTAATTTTTTCAAAGAGTAACAAAGCATCCTCCAAAGTGGCTGTACCATTTTGTATTCCCGCCAGCAGTGAGTGAGAGTTCATGTTGCTCTTCACCTTCCCCAGTAGTTTGTATTGTCTTTTATTTTATTATTATTTTTATCAATTCTATTAGGCGTCTGGTGATATTTCATTGTAGTTTTAATTTGCATTTCCTTAATGACAAGTGATGTTGAACATTTTTTGTTAACTTATCTTTGTATGTTATTTAGTGAAGTGATTGTTCAGATGGTTTGCACATTTTTTATTTGTTTGTTCAGTTAATATTGTTGAACTTTTTTTTTTTTTTTTGGTGAGGAAGATTAGCTCTGAGCTAACCTCTGTTGCCAATCCTCCTCTTTTTGCTGAGGAAGACTGGCCCTGGGCTAACGTCCACGCTCATTTTCCTCCACTTTATATGGGATGCTGCCACAGCATGGCTTGACAAGTGGTGCGTTGGTGCATGCCAGGGATCTGAATCCACAGCGGCCACAGTGGAGCCACGCGCACTTAACTGCTACACCACCGGGCCGGCCCCTAATATTGTTGAATTTTTAAGAGTTCTTTATATAGTCTGAGTAGAAGTCCTTCATCATAGACATGTGGTGTACAAGTATTTTCTCCTAGCCTGTGGCTTGTTTTTTTTAAATCCCCTAACAATGTTTTTCAAAAAGCAAAAGTTCTTAGTTTTGATAAAGTGCAATTTGGCAATTTTTTCTTTTATGAATAGAGCTTTTATTGTGTCTAAAAACTCATTGCCAAATTCAAAGTCATGCAGATATTTTTCCTATGCTTTCTTCTAAAAGTTTCATAGTTTTGTGGTTTATTATCAGTTTTAAGTGAATTTTTGTATAAGGTGTGAGACGTGTTATGGTTTGTATTTTTGCACGTGGACATCCAATGGTTCCAGCATAATTTTTTTGAAAAGACTGTAATTTCTTCATTGAATTGTCTTTGCACCTTTGTCAATAATAAGTTGACAATAGTTGTGTGGGTCTGTTTTTGGACTCTCCATTCTGTTTCATCGATCTATATGGCTATTCTTTTGCCAATATCACACCATCTTGATTACTGTAGATTCACGGTAAGTTTTGAAACTGGGTAATGTAAGTCCCCTAACTTTATTCATCCTTTCTGGACATATTTCAGCTATTCTACATATTTGCCTTTCCTATAATACTCTACAAATATTCTACATATTTGCCTTTCCACATAATTTTAGAATCACAATATCTCCAAGTATCTTTCAGGGATTTTGATCAAAATTGTGGTAAGACTATATATCAAATTGTGGAAAACTGACATCTCAACAATATTGAGTTTTCCAATCCATGAACATGGAATATTTCTCCATTTATTTAGATCTTTGAATTCTTTCATCAATGTTTTGTAGTTTTGAGCATATAGATCTTCACATATTTTGTCATAATTATACACAATTACTTTATGATATTTTGCTACTGGTTTAAAGGATATTGTTTTTTTAAATAAATGCCATTTTTTTATAGTTGGTGTGTAAAAATAAAATTGACTTTTGTTTATTTGTGTTTTTTGACATATGAAAAGTTGAACATATTCAGTATATACAACTTAATGAGTTAGGAGATACGTAAACACCATTTAACCATCACCACAATCAAAGTTTATGGATAAACATCCATAAATTCCAAAAGTTTTCTTCCGTCTCTTTTATTGATTTATTTTTTAATATTTCTTTTTCTTTTGTGGTAGGAGCACTTACTGTAATATATATTGTCTTAGCAGATTTTTAAGTGTATAATACAGCATTATTAACTACAGGCACCTCGTTTTATTGTGCTTTGCTTTACTGCACTTTGCAGGCATTGTGTTTTTGACAAGACCCTCCACTAGCAGAAAGATTATGGCTCAGAGGATGGTTAACATTTTTTTAGCAGGAAAGTATTTTTTAACTAAGGTATGTACATTGTTTTTTAGGCACAAGTCTGTTGCACACTTAATAGCCTACAGTATAGTGTAAACATAACTTTTATATGCACTGAGAAACCAAAAAATTTATGTGACTCATTTTATTGAGATATTTGCTTTATTGCAGTGGTCAGGAACTGAAGCTACAACATCTCCAAGGTACGCCTGTACAGGCTCTATGTTGTACAGTAGATCTCCAAAACTTATCTTGCATTACTGAAATTTTGTACCTTTTAATCAACATGTCCCCATTTCCCCCTCCAGTCAGTCCCTGGTCACCACTATTCTACTCTCTGATTCTATGAATTTGACTATTCTAGATTCCTCATAAATGTGGGATCATGCAGTATTTGTCCCTCTGTGTCTGGCTTACTTTACTTAACATAAAGTCCTCCAGGTCCGTCCATGTTGGCGTAAATGTCAGGATTTCCATCTTTCTCATGTTGAATAATATTTCGTTGCATGTATAGACCAGAATTATTTATGGATTCAGCCACTGATGGACATTTAGGTTGTTTCCATATTTTGACTATTGTGAATAATGCTGCAACGAACAAGGGAGTGCAGATATCTCTGTGAGATCCTGACTTCAATTCCTTTGGATATGTACCAAGAAGTCTCATCAACACTTGTTATCTTTTGCTTTTTTGATAGTAGTCATTCTAAAAGATATGAGGTGACATCTCATTGTGGTTTTGGTTTGCATTTCTCTGATGATTTGTGATGTTGAGAACATTTTCATATACCTGTTGGCCATTTGTATGTCTGTTTTGGTGAAATGTCTGTTCAGGTCCTTTGCCCACTTTTAAATCAGGTTGTTGGTTTTTTTGATATTGAGTTTTAGGAGTTCCTTTGCATTTTGGATGTTACCCCCTTATCAAATATATGGTTTGAAAATATTTTCTCCTATTCCATAGGTTGCCTTTGCTCTCTGTTGACTGTTTCCTTTGCTGTGCAGAAGCTTTTTAGTTTGATGAAATCGCACTTGTCTGCTTTTGCTTTTGTTGCCTTTGCTTTTGGTGTCATATCCATGAAATTATTGCCAAATCCAATGTCTAGAAGTTTTGTCTGTATGTTTTCTTCTAAGATTTTTTTGCTTCAGCTTTTACCTTTAAGTCTTTTATCCTTTTTGAGTTAATTTTTGTGTGTGGAGTGAGATAAGGGTCTAATTTCATTATTTTGCATGTGGCCATATACAGTTTTCCCAACATCATTTGTTGAAGAGATTGTCCTTTCTGAGTTATGTATTATTGGCGTCTTTCTCAGAGATCAATAGACTGTATATGCATGGGTTTATTTCTGGGTTTTCTATTCTGTTCCATTGTTCTCTTCTTTTACTGTTTTTATGCCAGTTCCGTACTCTTTTGATTACTGTAGATTCGTAATATGTTTTGAAATCAGAGAGTATGATATGTCCAGCTTTGTTTTCTGGCTCAAAACTGCTTTGGCAATTTGGAGTCTTTCTTGGTTCCAAATGGTTTTTAGGGTTTTTTTCTATTTCTGTGAAAAATGTTATTGGAATTTTGGTAAGAATTGCATTGAATCTGTAGGTTGCTTTGGGTAGAATGGGTATTTAAATAATATTAATTCTTCTAATCCATGAACTCAGAATATCCTTCTATTTATTTGCTTATTCTTTAATTTATTTCATCAATGTTTCATAGTTTTCAGTGTACAAGTCTTTCACCTCTTTGGTTAAGTTTATTCCTAAGTATTTTCTACCCAAAAGCAGCAGAATACTCATTCTTTTCAAGCTCCTAGGGAACATTCCCATGGATAGATGACATGATAGGTCACAAAACAAAGTTTTAACAAGTATAAGAAGACTGAAATTATTCCAAGTATCTTTTCTGATCAGAATAGATTAAAATTAGAAATCAATAACAAAAAGAAAATGAGAAATTCACAAATGTGTGGAAATTAAACAACATACTCTTAAACAATCATTGAGTCAAATAAGAAATCAAAAAGGAAATTAGAAAGTATCTCAAGACAAATGAAGGTGAGGATACAACATATCAAAACTTATGGGATGCAGCAAAAGCAGTACTACAAGGGAAGTTTATAGAGATAAAAATCTACATTAGAAAAGAAAGAAGATCTCAAATAAAATACCTAATTTCACACTTGAAATAAATAGAAAAATAAAAACAAACTAAACCCAAAATGAGTAGAAGGAAGGAAATGATAAAGATTAGAGCAGAAATAAATGAAATAGAGACTGGAAAAAAACAATAGACAAGATCAATGAAAATAAGAGCTATTTTTTTGAAAAGATAAACAAAATTGACAAACCTTTAGCTAGATTAAGTAAGAAAAAAAGAGAAGACTCAAATAAATAATATCAGAAATGAAAGAGTAAACATTACATCCTATGCCACAGAAATAAAAAGTATAATAAGGAACTATTATGAACAATTATATGCCAACAAATTGGATAATCTAGAAGAAATGGAGAAATTCCTAGAAACATGCAACTTACTGAGACTGAATCAAAAAGAAATAGAGAGCTTGAACAGACTCAGAAAGACTTCCAAACTCATTTTATAAGACTAGTATCACCCTGATACCAAAGCCAAAGACTCCACAAGCCAAAAAACCTGCAGGCCAGTATCCCTGATGAACATAGATTTAAAAATCCTCAACAAAATAATAACAAACCAAATTATTATATGTAAAAAGTTCTCAAGATTCCACAAAAAAACCCTTAGAACTAATAAAAAAATTTAGTAATGTTGCATGATACAGAATCAATATGCAAAAATAAGTTTCATTTCTATACACTAACAACAACCTATCAAAAAGGCAACTCAGAAAACAGTCCCATTTACTATAGTATCAAAAAAATAAAATAATTGGGAACAAACAATGGACTTTTGTCAATTAACTCTGTAACCTTTGACCTTGATAAACTCATTTATTCTAGAAGTTTGTGTTGGTTTGTCTGCATTTTTTCATTTTTGTAGATTGCAAGAGGTTTTCAACACAGATTATATCATCTGCAAATAAAGGCAGTTTTTTTGATTCCTTTACAATCTGTCTTTCTTGCTTCCTTCTTTGCTTCCTTCCTCCCTCCCTCTCTCTTTCTTCTCTTCTTGCCTCCTTTTTCTCTTCTATTCTCTTCTCTTCTCTTCCCTTCTCCTCTCCTTCTCTTCTCTCCTCTCCTTTCCTCTTCTATTCTATTCTCTTCTATTTTGCTTTATTTCATTGGCTAAGACTTCATGTACTATGTTGAATATGAATGATGAGAGAGAACATCCTTTTCTTTTTCCTGATCTTTGGGGTATAGCATTCATGATTAGGTATGAAATCTACTTATATTTAAGATGATTATTGGTATGGTTTAATAAACCTCTCCCATTTTGCTATTTGTTTTCTATATATCCCATGTTTTTCTGTTCCTCTTTCGTGTTAGTTATTTTCTAGTGTACCATTTCAATTTTTTTGTTGATTTTTTCACATATTTTTTGAGTTATTTTCTTTATGTTCAAAGGACTATAATATACATCTTAATTTATAATAATCTGTTTCAAATGAATAATATCTTAATTCCATGGAAATTTGCTCTAACATAACTCCAATTCTTCCCCCACCTTGTGCTATTATTGGCTTATGTATTACTTCTTCATAGGTTGTAAGCGCATCAAGGCAGCTTTATAAATATTGCTTTATATAATTTTCTTTTAAATAAGTTACAAAAATAAAAGGCAAAAATATGTTTATACTGTGTACTTAAATAATTACCTTTACCTGTGTATTTTATTTCTGTGTGTGGCTTCAAGTTACCATCTATTGTCATTTTCTTTCAGCCTGAATGACATCCTTTAACATTTCTTGTAATGCAGGTCTGTTAGCAATGAATTCTCTGTCTTCATTTTGTTCATCTGGGAACGTCTTTATTTCATCTTCCTCTTTGAAGAGTTAGTCTTGTTGAATACAAAAATCTTGATTGACAGTTTTTTTCTTTCAGCACTTTTAATGTCATTTGATTAGCTTCTGACCTTCATTGCTTCTGATGAGAAGTCAGCTATTAATCTTATCATGATTCCTTTGTACATGTTCAGTTGCTTTTTTCTTGCTGCTTTTAAGGTTTTTTCTTAATCTTTGGCTTTCAAAACTTTGACTGTAACTATTATTTTACCTGGAGTTTATTGTGCTTTTTGCTTGTGTAGATTACAGCTTTTCTTCAAATTTAGGAAATTTTCAACTTTTATTTCTTTAGACAATTTTTCTGCCCTTTTCTCTCTCTCTCTCTTCTTTCTGGGACACCCATTATGTATGTATTGGTATGCTTAATTGTTTCCCACAGGTTTCCAAGTCTCTGTTCATTTTTCTTCATTAATTATTTCCTTTTTGTTCTTCAAAGTGGACAGTCTCTATTCGCTATCTTCAGTTCAGTGGGTTTTTTTCCCCTTCTGCTGGCTCATCTCTGCTGTTGAGCTGCTCTAGTGTATTTCTCATTTTAATTACTTTATTGAACGCTCATTTGATTTGTGTGTGTTTGTGTGGTGTATACATACATATATGTGTATACATATATGTATATTTGTATGTGTATATAATTTCTAAATTTCATTGATCCTTCCTATTTAATGAGTCATTGCCATTATACTTTTCCTTAATTTTTAAAAATATACTTTGCCTTAGTTTTGTGAAAATATTAATAATAGATGTTTTGAAGTCTTTTTCTGCTATGTCCAACATCAGACTCACTTAGATCCCTCACAAACGGTTTCTGCTTACTATTTTTTTCCCTCTCTGTGGACCATGCTTTCTTATTTCTTCACATGTCTCATTATCTTTCATTAAAAATCAGACATGACATTTTAGATAATGTATTACAGCAACACTGTGTTCTGATCCCCACCACTGCAAGTTTATTTTTGTTGCTCTTTTTGTTTGTGTGTTTCTTCCTTATTTAAAAACTTGCCTGGACTAATTCTTTAGAGTCTGTCTCCTTAGTCAATCATGTCTCTACTAAGTTTTTTCCCCTTGTTTCTTATTTATTTATTTTTTTTGTGAGGAAGATTAGCCCTGAGCTAACATGTGTTACCAATCCTCTTTTTGCTGAGGAAATTGGCCCTGGGCTAAGATCCGTGCCCATCTTCCTCTATTTTGTATGGGACGCTGCCACAGCATGGCTTGACAAGTGATGTGTTGGTCCATGCCCAGGACCCAAACCTGTGAACCCCACACCGCATAAGTGGAGCACTCGAACTTAACTGCTACGCCGTCAGGCTGGCCCCACCTTGTTTCTATCTTTAAACCTAGGTTTCTAGATATTACCCTTGAGTTAGTACAGCTTAGTCAATGATTGATCAGAGTTTTCACCTAAACACTTTGAACACGTAAGAATTCTTCTCTTTGCTAGATGGGAACACATTAAAGTTCAGGCAGTTTCGGGGCCAGCCTGGTGGCATAGCAGTTAAGTGCGCACACTCCACTATGACAGCCTGGGTTCGGATCCCGGGCATGCACTGATGCACCACTTGTCAAGCCATGCTGTGGCAGTGTCCCATATAAAGTAGAGGAAGATGGGCACGGATGTTAGTTCAGGGCCAGTCTTCCTCAGCGAAAAGAGGAGGATTGGCGACAGATGTTTGCTCACGGCTGATCTTCCTCACACACACAAAAAAAGTTCAGGCAGTTACAAGTCTGCCCCAACTTTTACTTCCTGCTTATGCAAAGCCTCATGTTCAGCCCAGGGCGAGTAGATAGCTGAGTCCCTCTCTGGTTTCTCCTGAGCATTTGCATTGTCTTGGGCAAACACATAGCATTCCAAACTACCAGGAATATCTTGAAGCTTATGAAGTTTCACTATGGCTGTCCATTCCCCAGGTCTTCCTGTTACATTCCTGACTGAAGTGTTCTTTGCCTTAATCAATATTGAAGCTTTAGACAGCTGCAGTGTTGGACTTCCTCACTTGTTTGTGGTGAAAATTGTTATTGTTTTTGGTAATATCCCTGGGTATGTGGTTTTCCCTCACTCTTCTTCAAAGGAAGCTGGGCCCCTCAGCAGCATAACTGTCTACTCTCACAGCTTTGTCTATCTTGGCAGAATTGCTGCACCACTGAGCTCAGAAGGAGAGTGGGAATTGCCCCAGGGAAAGTCACCACAGATTTTGTTACACTTATAGAAGTTCAGTAGTTTTTCTTGAAACGCTTCTCAAATTGTTGCATTTCTTCAGTCTTTTTCAGAGCCCCAGAAAGGTTGATTTTGACTATTTCTTTTTTTTTTTTTTTTTTACAATTTTATTATTGCATTTTGGGGAGAAAATTTTTAAAGCTCCTCATTCTGACATTCCAGAAGTCCTACTTCTGTGGGTTTTTAACAAATTTCTAATTAGCTTTGATTTTCAACAACTTGACTGATTTGTCAAGGCATGATTTTCATTATATTTATTCTGCTTGGGTTTTGCTGAACTTTTTTTGGTATGCATGTTAATGTCTTTTCTCAATTTTGGAAAATTCTTGGCCATTATATTTTCAGAAAATACTTCTGCCCTCATTTCTAGCTTTTCTTCTTTTAGACTTAAATTTCAAGCATGATAGATCACATGATGTTGTATCACATCTGTCTGTGGTCCTGCTATTTTTTTTGCAGTCATTTGGATTTTTTGTTGTTGTTTTGGCTTCTTTTTTTTTATAATGTCTTTGGATAACTTATCTTCAAGTTTACTGATTTGTTTTTTTTTTTTTTTTTTTTGCTGTGTCAAGTCTTATTAGGTCAATTGGATCAATTCTTCATTTCAGATATTGTCCTTTTCAATGCTATAATTTTTCTGCTGAAATTCCTATTAATTTTATGCTATCACTAAAATATTTTCTTAAGTTTTTTAACATAGTTTAAAGCAGTTATTTTAATGTTCTTCTTTGTTAAAACCAATACTTGGTTCTACTCTTTGTAACAATTAATTTGCTTTATTTTTGGTAATAGTTTTCTGATTTTTGTGTTTTGTTTTATTTTTGCATACCATGTAGTGTCTTATAATATGTTGACTCTTTTATATAAAAAAAATAGTAGGCAGGATATTAATGATACTTAATTTCAGAACAGAAAATACTCCTTCTTCTGTGAGACCTGAACTAAGGTCTTATTGAACTGGATCTGTTATGGGTTAGAACTTTTGTTCATTTGAGTTTATTCTTGATCTAGGGATTTTGAGATCCACTAGATCTGCTTACAGATTACAGGCAGCTTGTGGGGCTGCTGGTGAGTTCTCCAACCACACCCTGTCCAACATTATGCAGCTCAGGAGATGGTACACTGACTGCTTGTTTTGGCCCCAGCATTTAGCATGTTTCCATACATTTGGAGCCCTTGTAGGAAAGAATATGTGAACAGTTAAAGAAGCGCTTTGCTGCTGGGGCTTTTTGGAATCTAATTCACTTGCCATCTCACATTTTCCATTAGAAATTTGGGTGGTTTCCTCATACTTATGGAACATCCCTTGCCTATAGAAAGTATTATCCTCAGTTTACCCTGCCCCAGGCATAAAAGTAACCAGCAATTTCTTTTTTTCCTAGGAAGTGCTCATTTCTCTCCAGAGTTTAGTTCCTTTAAAATATTTGCATCTTCAGATTTCTAATGGCTTTTACCAAAAAAAACTACGACATTTTTAACATCCAAATTTATTTATTTTTAGTGAGAGTTATGGCCTTTTGCAACCCTCTAAATACTAACCCAAAGTAGAAGTTTGACCCCAGCTCTCTTGGTGGGAAAAAGAAAAGAAAGAGATAATGCACCATTTAGAGAGGAACTGGAGGCCACAAGAAGGGAAATTATATATGGACTTAATCTGATAAATTGAAAAATAAATATATATATTGGATTAAAGTGTATATGTATATACTTTAATCTGATATATAAAGTATCTACATATATATAAAGTATCTACTTTATATATATATGTACTTTAACCTGATATATATATCAGATTGAAAGCAAAAAAATGTTGGAACAAAAGTATTTTTAGAAGGAAAACTTCTTCCTCAATACAGGTATATTCCTGGATCTCAGTGACAAACACAAATTGTTTCTCTGTTGATTGCACCTCATTTCCAGTGGCAATCATTGTCTTATGCAAATTTACTGAAGAAACTGTGACGAGAAAATGTCTGATAACATCTGTCTGAAAATGTTCAGAGCATTCAACATTTGAATCCGGTAAGAACAAGTGTAAATATTTCTTTTTTTTTTGCTTCTATCCTTTTATTTTCAATCCTTACTTATTGTTTTGTTTAGGTATGCTGACAAAGAACATATAGGTGGATTATTTTTATTTTAATTTTTTGTTTATTGCAGTATCACTGGTTTATAACATTGTATAAATTTCAGCTGTACATCATTATACTTCCATTTCTGCATGGATACATCATGTTCTCATGTTCACCACCCAAATACTAATTACAGTCCATCACCACACAAATGTGCCTAATCATCTCTTTTGCCCTCCTCCCTCCCCACTTCCCCTCTGGTAACCACCAATCCAATCTCTGTCTCTATGTGTTTGTTTCTTTTTGTTATTATCTACTACTTGATGAGTGAGATCATATGGTATTTGAGTTTCTTCTGACTTATTTCACTCTGCATAATACTGTCAATGTCCACCCATGTTGTTACAAATGGCTGGATTTCATCGTTTCTTATGGCTGAGTAGTATTCCATTGTGTATATATACCACAGCTTCTTTATCCATTCGTCCCTTGCTGGGCACTTAGGTTGCTTCCAAGTCTTGGCTATTGTGAATAATGCTGCAATGAACACAGGGGTGCATATATCTTTATGCATTGGTGTTTTCAAGTTCTTTGGATAAATACCCAGCAGTGGGATGGCTGGTTCATATGGTAGTTCTATCCTTAATTTTTTGAGGAATCTCCATACTGTTTTCCATAGTGGCTGCACCAGTTTGCACTCCCACCAGCAGTGTATGAGAGTTCCCTTCTCTCCACATCCTCTCCAACACTTGTTTCCTGTCTTGTTAATTATAGCCATTCTGACGGGCATGAGGTGATATGTCATTGTAGTTTTGATTTGCATTTCCCTGATAGTTAATGATGTTGAACATCTTTTCATGTGCCTGTTGGCCATCTGTATATCTTCTTTGGAGAAATGTCTGTTCAGGTCTTTTGCCCATTTTTTAATTGGGTTGTTAGTTTTTTTGTTGTTGAGATGCATGTGTTCTTTATATATTTTGGAGATTAACCCCTTATCAGATGTATGGTTTGCAAATATCTTCTCCCAATTGTTAGGTTGTCTTTTCGTTTTGTTGATGGTTTCCTTTGCTGTGCAGAAGCTTTTTAGTTTGATGTAGTCCCATTTGTTTATTTTTTCTATTGTTTCTCTTGCCTGGTCAGACATGATGCTTGAAAATATGTTGCTAAAACCGATGTCGAAGAGCATACTGCCTATGTTTTCTTCTAGAAGTTTCATAGTTTCAGTTCTTACATTCAAGTCTTTAATCCATTTTGAGTTAATTTTTGTGTATGGTGTAAGGTAAGGGTCTACTTTCATTTTTTTGCATGTGGCTATCCAGTTTTCCCAACACCATTTGTTGAAGAGACTTTCTTTTCTCCATTGTATGTTCTTGGCTCCTTTGTTGAAGATTAGCTGTCCATAGATGTGTGGGTTTATTTCTGGGCTTTTGATTCTATGATTCTATACCATTGATCTATGTGTCTGTTTTTGTGCCAGTACCATGCTGTTTTGGTTACTATAGCTTTGTAGTATATATTGAAATCAGGGAGTATGATATCTCCAGCTTTGTTCTTTTTCTCAGGACTCCTTTAGGTATTCGGGGTCTTTTGTTGTTCCATATAAATTTTTTAATTCTGGGAAAATGTTGTTGGAACTTTGAAAGGGATTGCATTGAATCTGTAGATTGCTTTAGGAAGTATGGACGTCTTAACTATGTTAATTCTTCCAATCCAAGAGCATGGAATATCTTTCCATTTCTTTGTGTCTTCTTCAATTTCTTTCAACAATGTTTTATTGTTTTCAGTGTACAGGTCTTTCACTTCTTTGGTTAAGTTTATTCCTAAGTATTTTATTCTTTTTGTTGCAATTGTAACTTGGATTGTGTTCTTTTTGTGTGTGCGTGTGAGGAATATCAGCCCTGTGCTAACATCTGCCAATCTTCCTCTCTTTTTGCTGAGGAAGACTTGCCCTGGGCTAACCTCCATGCCCATCTTCCTCCACTTTGTATGGGATGCTGCCACAGTATGGCTTGCCAAGCGGTGCATCGCTTTGCACCCAGGATACAAACCGGTGAACCCTGGGCCGCTGCAGCAGAGCGAGCACACTTAACTGCCTGCACCACCGGGCTGGCCCCTGGGATTGTATTTTTAATTTGTCTTTCTGTTAATTCATTGTTATTGTATAGAAACACAATTGATTTTTGTATGTTGATTTTGTATCCTGCAACTTTACTGTATTCATTTATTATTTCTAAAAGTTTTTTGGTGGATTCTTTAGGGTTTTCTATGTATAAAATCATGTCATCTGCAAATAGTGACAGTTTTGCTTCCTCCTTTCCAATTTAGATCCCTTTTATTTCTTTTTCTTGCCTGATTGCTCTGGCTAGGACTTTTAATATTATGTTAAATGGGAGTGGTAAAAGTGGGCATTGTTGTCTGGTTCCTGTTCTTAGAGGGATAGCTTTCAGTTTATCACCATTGAGGATGATATTAGCTGTGGGTTTGTTATATATGGCCTTTACTATGTTGAGGTACTTTCCTTCTATACCCATTTTATTCAGAGTTTTTATCACAAACAGATGCTGTATCTCTTCAAATGCTTTCTCTGCATCTGCATCTATTGAGATGAACATGATTTTTATTCTTCATTTTGTTAATGTGATGTATCAGGTTGGTTGATTTGTGGATGTTGAACCATCCCTGCATCCCTGGAATAAATCCCACTTGATCATGGTGTATGATATTTTTTGTTGTTTGGTTGTATTCAGTTTGCTGGTATTTCGTTGAGAATTTTTGCATCAATATTCATCAGTAATATTGACCTATAATTTTCTTGTATTGCGTTATCCTTGTCTGGTTTTGGTATCAGGGTAATGTTGGCTTTGTAGAATGAGTTAGAAAGCTTCCCCTCCTATTCAATTTTTTGCAAGAGTTTGAGAAGGATAGGTATTAAGTCTTCTTTGAATGTTTGGTAAAATTAACCAAGGAAGCCGTCTGGTCCTGGACTTTTATTTTTTGGGAAGTTTTTGATTACACTTTTGATATCCTTACTGGTGATTGGTCTATTCAAATTCTCTATTTCTTCTTGATTCAGTTTTGGGAGGTTGTATGATTCTAAGAATTTATCCATTTCTTCTAGATTATCCAATTTGTTGGTATATACCTTTTTGTAGTATTCTCTTATAATCTTTTGTATTTCTGAGGTGTCTGTTGTAATTTCTCCTATTTCATTTTTGATTTTATTTATTTGAGCCTTCTCTCTTTTTTTCTTGTTGAATCTAGCTAAAGGTTTGTCAATTTTGTTTATCTTTTCAAAGAACCAGTTCTCGGGTTCATTGATTTTTTTCTGTTTTTTTAAGTCTCTAATTCATCTATTTCTGCCTTGATTTTTATTATTTCCCTCCTTCTACTGATTTTGGGCTTTATTCTTCCTTTTCCTTTATATTCTTTATTTGAGATTTTTCTTGTTTGTTGAGGTAGGCCTGTATTGCTATAAACTTCCCTCTTAGAACCACTTTACCTGTATCCCATAAATTCTGGCATGTTGTATTTACATTTTCTTTGTCTCCTGGTATTTTTTGATTTCTCTTTTTATTTCTTGATTGACCCAATCATTGTTCAGTAGCATTTTGTTTAATCTCCACATATTTGTAGCATTTCTGATTTTCTTCCTGTAGTTGATTTCTAGTTTCATACTCTTTGGTCAGGAAAGATGCTTGGTATTATTTAAATCTTCTTAAATTTATTGAGACTTATTTTGTGGATCACTTAATATGTGCTCTATCCTGGAGAATGTTGCATGTGCTTTTGAAGAGAATGTGTATTCTGTGGTTTTTGGATGGAACGTTCTGTATATATCTACTAAATCCATCTGGTCTAATGTGTCATTTAAGGCCAATGTTTCCTTACTGATCTTCTGTTTGGATGATCTATCCATTGATATAAGTGGAGTTTTAAAATCCCCTACTATTATTATGTTACTATCTATTTCTCCTTTTATATCTGTTAATAATTGCTTTATATATTTAGGTGCTTCTATGTTGGGACATAGATATTTACAAGTGTTATATCCTCTTGTTGGATTGTTCCTTTGATCATTATGTAGTGCCCTTCTTCATCTCTTGTTACAGTTTTTGTTTTAAAGTCTATTTTGTCTGATATAAGTATTGCTACCCCAGCTTTCTTTTCATTTCCATTCCCA
Source organism: Ceratotherium simum simum (assembly GCF_057802395.1). Taxonomy (NCBI): domain Eukaryota; kingdom Metazoa; phylum Chordata; class Mammalia; order Perissodactyla; family Rhinocerotidae; genus Ceratotherium; species Ceratotherium simum. The sequence continues at coordinate 23,690,529 of NC_141930.1, read as the reverse complement.
TGCTGTATCTTTTTCTGTCCCTTCACTTTCAGTTTGTGAGTGTCTTTAGGTCTGAAGTATGTCTCTGGTATGCAGCATATATATGAGTTTTGTTTTTTATGCACTCAGCCATCCTGCATCTTTTGATTGGAGCATTTAGTCCGCTGACATTTAAAGTAATTATCAATAAGTATATACTTATTGCTATTTTATTACTTTTTTTCTGGGTATTTTAGCAGTTCTTCTCTGTTCTTTTCTTCTTCTCTTGCTCTCTTCCCTTGTGGTTTGATGGCTTTCTTTAGTATTATACTTGAGTTCCTTTCTCTTAATTTTTTGTGTATTTATTATAGGTTTCTGGTTTGTGGTTACCATGAAGTTCATATATAATAACCTACGTTATATAGCAATCTGTATTAAGTGGAAGGTCTCTTTAATTTGACTTCTTTCTAAAAGCTCTACTCTTTTACTACCCTCCTTCCACATTTTATGTTTTTGATATCATATCTCACCTCTTTTTTGTGCTTTTTCATCTGTTACCCTCTTATCATGGAAATAGATAATTTTTTCCTATTTGTGGTCTTCTCTTTCCCCCTTAAATAAGTCCCTTTAGCATTTCTTGTAGGACTGGTTTCTTGGTGATAAACTCCTTTAATTTTTTCTTGTCTGGGAAACTCTTTATCTCTCCTTATGGGACATGATTCTTTTTGTATAAAAATCCCAAAGAATTGGCAAAAAATTCCTGGCTCTAATAACAAATATAGCAATATTATTTCTTCAGCTATTTGTTGACTTTCTTCCATTCTGGGGACACTAATTAAACATAGGTTAAACTGCTTTATATTTTCCCACAGGTTGTAGAGGGCTTATTTAATTTTTAAACTTGTTTTTCTCTCTGTGCTTATCTATCTATCTCTCTATCTCTCTCTCTATCTCTCTAATCATCTATCATCTATCTATTTAATTTCTGCTGTATTATCAACTTTACTCAATGATTTTATAAGTATCTAATAACCTGTTAAGTCTGTAAAGGATTTTTCAATCCCCACATTGTATTTTTCTTGTTCAGAAGTAATATATGGTCCGTTTTTATAAATTCTATCTCTCCTGCCTTTAGGTTTACATTTTCTTTAAATTCTTAATTCTGTTTGTAATTGCTGTGTTAGAACCCTTTTCTACTGATTCCATCATCTGTCATATTTGGTTGTTTCTGTAGTCGTATTTTTCTTCTGGTAAGATTTTCCTGCTTTTTCATACTCTACTACATTTTAATTGGGTGCTGGTCATTTTGTTTTATTTCTGTCTGGAGTGTTTCATCTTTCTTTAAAAAATATTGCCTGTTTTGATAGTCAAGTTATTTGTGGAGCAGCTTGATCCTTTGAGGCTTCTTTTTAAAGCTTTATAGGGTGGGTCTGAACTAGGTTTACTGTAGGTATAGATTAGCCTCATTGCCGAGACATGATCCTCCTGGCTTCTCTACTAAATACCCTGAGTGTTCATTGAGGCATTACCACTGTGGCAGGTTGTAACTTGAACATCTTATAGCTCTGGGTGCTCTCTGGGAATAGTTTATAACTCAGTATATCTTAGCCTGGCTTCATCCTACACAGGAACAAATTAATGTTCAGCAGCAAACTCAAGCGGCACACTCTGCAGATTTCTGGAGTTCTTTCTCTGCATAGCTCCCTCCTCTCCAACACTCTGTCCTTAAAATTCTGGCTGTTAGGGCCTCATCAAAATGCAACCCCGTCTCCTCGATTCAGCAAAATCTTCATGGTCTGCTCTATACTCTGTTTCTGAAAGTGCTTCTTGAAAAACCTCAGGGTGATTTATAGGCTTTTTTGTTTATTTTAATTTTCTCAGGGATCACAGTCCACAGTGCCTGCTGTCTGATGTGTAAAATCAGCTGCTATATGTATAGTGTCAAATTGTTTCTCTAGTTGTTTATGCCAGGAAACAAAATTTGATACTGGTTACTCCAACATGGCTTACTGTGATTTTGCAGCTTTTCTGGCTTATTCTCATTGTTACAATCAGAAGAGCGATCTCCTGAGTCCACTTGCCTTCTAGCTAGATGTAGAAATTGGCACTACAATATTTGTTAAACTCTTGCAAATATAAAAGGTTCTATTAAATTGTAAATTAAGTGTTATTCCACTTGGATGGTACCACTCTGCTGTAAGAGTGGAGAGTGGTCTCTTGCATGGCTGTGAGTGAGAGGGATTTAATTCCCCTGTTCAACACATACCACGTCATCAAATGAGATTTAGGCCATAGAGCAGTAGTTAGTACTGAGCCCTGATCAAATATGAAAGCACTGTGGAGATAAGAGTGCAGAGGAAGTCTAAAATGCATTGCAGTCTTCCAGATAGCAATATTAAGGGATGTAATATTCATTATTTCTTAGATTCATTAGCTGCATGCTCATGTTGAGACAATCTAATCTTTGGTGATAATATAAAATCAATATTCAGATCATAAGGTCTAGGACAAGCAGGTAATTTTTTTTTTTTTGGTGAGGAAGACTGGCCCTGACCTAACATCTATTGTCAATCTTCCTCTTTTTGCTGAAGAAGATTGGCCCTGAGCTAACTTCTGTGCCCATCTTCCTCCATTTTGTATGTGGGACACCACTACAGCATGGCTCGATGAGTGGTGTGTCAGTCTGCTCCCAGGATTCGAACCTGCAAACCCCAGGCCGCTGAAGCAGAGCATGTGAACTTAACCACTACACTACTGGGCCAGCTCCTAGCAGGTAATTTTTAAAGTACAATATGCTTCAGTTAGGCTATTTCCCATGAAAAGATCAGAGACAGCATGACAAAATATAATGTATAATATTACAAAGCATAAAAAAAGCATGCTAATGTGCTGTCTTTCCCAGTTTCCTCTGAGGCCTACTCCCTTAATTCACATCAGTGTCACAAGAGAGAATTTTGGGTAACAATCCTTTCTTCTTATATGGTACTTCACTCAAATAATTCTATAGTAATGGGTAATTTTTGTTTTGAAAAAATACTCCCAAGTTTCTTGTTTAAGGACCTCAAAATGGTTGAAGAGGACCTAGGCAGAGATTTTTCTCTACTAGGAAGGTAAGACTGAATTGAGAAATTAAATAAAATGTCTAGAGGGATGCTTATCCAGTAGATTGTGATGATTTCTGACTTGAAAATAACCACCATAATGATCCTGTCTTCCCTGAGTTTCTTTGCAAGGTGAGAGGCCTTCTGTGTGCATTTCTGTGGTTTATTTGGGCCCTTTGGCTATCTTCTTAATGAGGAATAATTCAAGGGGAAAATAAAGAGAGATTATCAAACTAGAGGATATATCTTTTAAGGGAACTAGGTAAGGTAACTACTGGGTTCTAAAATATTTTTTATTGCTTATTCCTTCCTCTTGCATAAATTATCTATCATATATCAAACAACCTATGGTGAATTAACAATATTTTATTTATACTTTAATTAGGTGGGTATAGTCCTCAGGACAAGATAATTAACTTTCCTTTTGATAAGCCTCTCTTACAGTTGTTCTCAGAGGATCTCAAGAAGATAGTTAAGCACTCTCTAAGGCACTTCACAGTCTTTATTACCATTGATTGCTAATAAGACAGCATAAAGTAATTTACTTTTTTTTTCAGGTTAATAGACTATTTTTTGAAAAGTCTTTGTTATTTTTGAGTATGATGAAACCAATTACTACAGCAATAATGCTTTTCAGACCCAAGTTGGAGTTAGAGCAAATGCAGAGATGCCATTTGTTTCATTTGGTTATATTTGAATCTGTCAATAGGCTTATGTACATGCAATTAAGAGTATTTCCTCACCATTCACAATTCAAAACTCACAAGTTCAAATACATGCTGGATACTATAAGTTTTATGTCTTAATAAATAAAGCACAGATCAACTCGGTCTGAGCTCCAAGCATGTAAAAGAACATGATTGTCACAGAAAAAATGTGTTATTAGTATTTTCATATCGAATTATGTACAAGCTACGTTTAACTGCAGGAATGGACTGGTTGATGCATTTATATTAATTCATGATCTTGTATCTAATGAGCATTCTAGCTGATTTAATAAAAATGTCAGCATATTTAGAAGAAATTTTTATAATCAGGAACCACAAAAACATTTAGAGAAAGCAGAATATGTGCCTTTCGCTGTCTCCAAACCATGTGAAGAGCAGACCTTTCAATTCCTCATTTCTTTTCTCATTTAACCTGGCAATCCCCATACTTGAATGCAACCGTTCATTCATTCATTAAACAGACACTTGTCTAGAGTAATCTATCCCTTTCCGGGAAATTTTGATAAAGAAAGTGACAGGTCAGAGGAAGCCTCTGCTCTAGCCTTTAAAATCTATATACAGGAAGCAGAAAGTGCTTTCCAACCTGAAGAAGAGATGTGAAGCAAACGGCTAGAGGACTACTCCTCACAATGTCCTGACACATGCTGTTACGGTGGGTGCACCATGCTGCTTCACGCCTTCATGCTTCTGCCCAAAGCTCCTCCACTTGGAAGGCCTTTGCCAGTCTCTCTGCACCATATCACAGCTGCCTGGTGAGCTCATTGGTGGTTCAAGACTGAGGTCAAGTTCACCTCCTTCGTCAAGTCCTCCCTGAACATTCCCTAACCTCAGTCCAACTGACCATTCCATTTTTCTGTTTTTTTGATCTGCATAGTAAAAGCATGGCGTGTGTCTTTGACCAGTCAAATAAATCCTTATAGTTTCATTTATATAAATATACACACCAGACAGAAATGTAAATTCCCATTCATCACCACTCGTTTCTGCAATCACGTTACTTAGTGGTGAAGACAGGATGTTCTGGGTTGGACCAGCTTCCTTTGAATCTTGGTTTCATCACTTACTAGTTGCAGAATGTACAAGTTATAGTTTATTTAACCTTATGGTGCCTCAGCTTTCCCATTTAGAAATTGGGGTAATAGTAGCTATTTGGAAATTGGGGATAATAGTAGCTGTGTTATAAGGTACTTATAAACATTAAATTACATAAATATAAAGCACAAAGTAAGCATTCAACATGCTTTAGCTATTAAGTAGATAAATTCTACAGATCTATATCCATAGGCAAATTCAGAGAGAAGAAAAGGTACCCAAAAGAGAAAATCTTTTGGGAGCTCTGTTAGTTGCTTCGTAAAATTAAACTGCCTCAAAGCAGATGTAGCAATGTTACCCAAACAGGCTGCTTTTCCCAAAGAGCAAAGCCACAGGGCATCAGATTCTTTTCTGGCACCAAGGTAGCACAACACATTTAATTAAGTAATTGGTGTTTGGGTGGGAACCGGGAAACAGGTCCCTTCGTACACACTAATAAGAGTATAAATTGGTACAAACATTTTGGATGATAGCTTGGCAATACATGTATACTTGAAGATTCCCATACATTTTACCAGGAAATTGCACTTATAGAAATACATTTGGATAAAATCATCAGTTATATATGCAAATATATATATGAAACAATACTAGAGCTTTATAAAGAAATAAGCAAAACCACACAATATTCAACAAGGTTATTATGTAAATTTTTCAACGACATGGTTATTTTATTTCCATAAAACACAATACTACATAATCAATAAAATTATATTGTAGAACAATATATAATAACATAAACGATGTTCGTGAAGTATTAGAGTATAGTCATATTTTACATTTATTTCATATACACAATGTAGAAAAGAACTAAAGATTTATCTATCTATCTAGATCATAAATTTATGCACACATACACATACACATTTCAAAGGGGTCTGGACAGATCTGTACCAAAACTCACTCTTGACAACGGTTATCAGTAGGTAGTGTCACTAAGCTTATCTATATTTTCTAAATTTTCTACAATGAATTTCTATGACCTTTATGAGAAAAACAACTGAGTAATATTTGAAATATGACCTATGCTTCTTTTCTTTTCGGTAATGCTGTTTAAGTCAGGATGCTAATACCTTTAAAGAGGCTCACACCATTTATTCCTCAATCCTCATTAAGGGGTGATCCTGGCTTTGCCAGGGAGGGAATTTAATCTTTCAGTGGAATTTCCTGTGTCTGAATCCTTTGCGGAGTAGGGAGTCAAGGGTTCTGAGGGAGTTAGTCTTAGAAGAATAGTCACCTCTCCTCTTGCAAATACTGACCTGGTTAGGTGGATGCCAGGTGAGTTTCCATAGGCAAAAACAAAGGGACAATGGCCTGGCTGGGACCAGGGAGCTGGGAGGAAAGGTCCAGTTTGAGGGACAGATAATTCTTGGCCAGCTAGCTGCTTTGGGTTATGACCTCTAACTCTCTGTGGTAAGTTCGCTAGCCATGCAGACAGGGAGGATGCCTGACATGCAAAGTGGATCATTCGCCATATTTTAATGCTTGGGCCCACAGTCAAAAGTGAATTGTTCAAAAAAGTGTTTAATTCTGAGTATAAACCAAAGAGAATATCAGAAATTTTCTAGCATAGGAACAAAGGGAAAACTTTCTACTCTAAAAAGTCTCACATCTATAAAACTCTAGAGATAAATAAGACCCAACATATCCATCTGATGAAGTGATAAAATCTGACCTTTGATTTTCATACTATAATCTCTAACTTCTATAACACAAAGAAAGGTCATTGCACAAAATAACATCATAGCAGATTTTTATTGAAGACTTCAGTGTAAATTATATCAATTGTAATGTAAAAATATGAATGATGTGTATAGTATTAACTATCATTTATTGATTATCTACTTGTGTCAGATGCTTTATATGATATTATTCATCCTTCCTACACGTATGTATTGAGCATCTACTGAGGCAATGCCATTAATAATAAAGAAATGACTCTTGCTCTCATAAGTAGAAGAATGGGGGAGAGAGATATTAAACAACAATCACCATTAATTAATTTACACTGTGGGCAAACTATAAAGGATAAATTCAAGTGATAAGGGAAGACTTCATTGAAGAAATGATATTAAAACTGTGAACTACCAGATTCCAGGTGAAGTGGTAATGAGGGACAGAGAGACATTCCGTGTAAAGAATATGGCATGTGGTACATTGCCCATACCTCTGCACTCCTTCCTCACCATTATGTCAGGAAAGTCTTTGCATCTCAACATCTTTAAAGGTAGACCAACCCTGAGTCCAAGTTTTAGCCATACATGTAAACTTTGAAGTGCACTCATAAACACATTGAATCCCAAAATTTCTAGTAAATCGACACACATTGGTAATTTAGGTCTGATCCACTCTGGTATTGTCCTTTGTCTAATGCCCTGGAATCAATTCACAGGCATATTTTCACATGTTTTTGCAATGTCTTTGTCATATTATTTATTTCCTCCTGATTTAGACTTTGTACTTGTTCTTCTGGGGCGTGTTAACATGGACACCAGCATCAGCCCAACATGATCCTTTCCTTAATTGTTAGGGTCCCAGATCATAGGTCTCCTCCTCCAAGCTCAGAAACACCAGAACCGGCCAAACACAGTCAAACCCCCTCTCAGATGTCCGAGTTTCAGCTTGGTGGCGCTCATTTTCCAAGCTTCTAAGTTTTAATGATTTCAACTTTCCCCTTGATTTATCTTTCCATATGACAGTAGATAGTTCCTATATATTGGTATAGATAACACACCTAATAAAAGATATATTGTCATGATATCTTAATATATTTTTTTTGCATTTTGTTATCTAGTTAATAATTCTGTATGCCAAGTTAAACAATTCTTCTTATTAAATTCTCTGTTAAAAATAACTGCTACAATTTTTGTCTCCTGAGTAGTCACTGACTGATATAGAAGTCCTTATCAGGAGTGATCCCAGGAAATGTTCCCTCAGAGATGGGATTTGGGAGTTGGCTTGCTCATGTATCAGAGCACAAACACAATAGCAGGCTCCTTGTCACTGGGAAATGGGATGGTAGTTAGTCAAAGGATGCTGCAGAATTATGGGTAATCACCTGTGGTTAATTTTCATGAAGTGCCTTCTCAAGCAAGTGTCTTGGGGACCATTGGTTTCTGCAATGAATCTTACAGTAACGTGATTACAAAAATAGTCACATGGAATTAATGTTGGCCTGGTAAATGTTTAACAAGTAATTCTCAAAAAAATATCTTATTTATAGTCATGGCCAATTTCATTGGTGTAAATATTCCCACCATGGCCAATATCAAACTATGAATATGGTGTCACTGAACGTGGAGTTGGGAAGAGATGCACACATCATCTTCTCCCAGCTGGTATGAGCCAGCTCCAACACATGGCTGCATGGGATGGATTTTTCAGACTGCCCTGGAGTGCTTACAAAAACAATGAAAAACTCAAGACAGTAAACTCTCAGATCAAGTCGTGATCAGGAAACCAACGAACTTCTAAAGTAGCCCTAGAAGAATCTCTCATTTAGGAAGCCACAGGGAAATTTTTTCTGAAAAACAAACACAAGACTTTAGTTGTGAAGGTCGCAGAACTACAACATAACTTGGATTCATGGTCTTGTCAAGTTTTTCATGTACAAGTGAGGATTATCATTGGGAAAATGTGGGACCTTGAGACTTGGAGCCAGGCCATCTGGTAGACTAGACAAAGCTGAGGACTCCTAGTCGCTCTAATATCCTTTCCAGTGAAAACAATCTACCCTCCTGTTTCTGAGAAAATTAGCCTCTCCTTCTTTGAATATCTTGTCTTGAATAAAATAATCAAGAATTTTTATCTCCTCGGACTTTTTTTGCTTCTCCATCATGCTTCTTGGAACATGGTGGTAGTGTGACTCGAAGTAGCTGACTTTTCTCCTTAGGAGAAAGAATGCTTTACACACTGGCTCTCAATGTTTGTTTTTAGGGACAGAAAACTTGTTAGAAATGCAATTTATTGGGTCTCACCCTCGGCCTATTGAATCAGAAACTCTGGGGATGGGCTGAATAACTTGTTTAACAACCTCTTCAGGAGATTCTGATTCATGCTAAAGTTTGAGAATCACTGCTTAACTTCTACCTTGAGCAACTTACAATTTTATTTCCCTAGATATTGAAAAAAAATCTTTAGCATCAAATAATATTATGTTTTTTAAAAGTTATATAGAGCTCTTCTTCCTATGAACTCATCTACACAGTTAATATATTACAGGCAAATGCAAATTTTAGTGAGGGGTATCATTCTGCCTTTTATGTTATAAAAATATATGTAATGAAATTATTTACATATTTGCCATATCAAGCCAACAAGTATTTATTGAATACCCTGTACGTACCCACTCAAGTGGGCACTAAGGGACAGAGTAAGGATAAATGTATCTTCCCTAAAAAAAGACATCAAAATGACATTTCATTTATCATTTGTAGTGGTAAATCTTGTTTAGTTATACTCTAGCAAGTTCCGTTGATTGAAGATCTCACAATCTTACTGAGGAAATGAGGCTTATAAAGCAGAAACAATTAGTAATTAGCACAAAATAATTTCTAGTCAAGTGACATCTTGTATAAATTATTAATGCTTCATTTGTTAGAGTAGAGGAATTATTGTGAATTAAAGGAATAGGAAGCCTTTATTGGAAACACTTGAGCCTTAAACATAAGCAAACTTGTGATAGGTAGAAAGGAGAAGGTGGAGGGTTTAGCTAGGGAAGAGCATGTAAGTATAACGGCACGAAGAAGGAGATGAGCATATGGGCAAGGCAACAAGACAGATATTTAGAGTAGTTGAAAAAAGAGTTAAGTTAAATAAGAGCTTAATTATTTTAAACATTAATATAATCTAGGCGTACTTGTACTAGCATTTAACCCTTATTAACATTGTAGAGTCCATAAATCATGGAGGATTTGCAAATGTGACCTGAAATGAATGGACACATGCTAATTTACCTGAGGCTGGTGAAGGGCAGTAGAACCTAGTCAGGAAAATAGAATGAGACAAGAGAAAGTATTGGGGTCATAGCGGACAAATGTACCATTTGATTCTTAATTTGACCGACAGGAGGTAAATCTAAAACATGAGAATAGCTCTGGGAAAGAAGAAAACAATGCAGCAGAATCTTATACTGCTGGGACCAGACAAAATATATCCATGTATTATCATCCCATACATTTTTTCCATTTGTCCATCAGTGAGTAAGTTAGTCTTCCCTGCTCAGTCTTTTCCCCCTTACTTACCATATTCATCCTTTTGAATTTTATGTTGCAGATTGAAAATGAGAAGGGGACTGTGGAAAAAAAGAAGTAGACGGTATTGGACAGGGAAAGAAGTTTGGGGGATGGTAGATAAAAGCCATAATGTATAAGGGATTTACATGAAAAAGAAAGGGAAGAAAGCCCAGTATGTCCATGGACCATGGATACTATTCACCGCAGGTGAAAAATACAAAGAACACTTGAGTTATTTTGTAGTTGCTTGTAGTTGTTGGTCTGTGTGTTGTTTGCTGGACCATGTGATTCAGGGTGTCAATTTAGTTATAGTGAGCATCAAGTTTATACTGTGATATCTGCTACAAAAAAAAAATTGCATCTTTTAAGTATATCCTGAGTTAAAGGCAAATTGATATCACTCTTCAGCTTGTTCATACCTCTAACCTCTGAAGAGGATCCACAGTCTCCATAACTTCCAAAGTCATCCATTGCTTCCTCAATCACTCTACCTTAGAAATGTCTCTATACTGAGAAGGGAGAGGGAATGAGGATTGGCAGAAATGTCTCTGAACCATTTGAGACAATTCTAGAACAGCCTCTGGATAAAACTCCCTTCTGTGACTCATCTCATCCTGACAGAGACTCTGAATAAATCACAGTAACTTCAATCACCTCTTATCTTACCATTATTTTGTAGGAAATACGGATTTGGTTCTTTGATAGGAGAAAAACATTCTTCTTTATGAAATATCCCACAAATCACCAGTAGTTTTCTCTGAGTAGATAATTATAACAACAATAACAATTAATGTTTATTCGTGCTTACTATGTGCCAGGAACTGTCCTGAGGGCTTTGCAGGTTTTATCCGTAAAACCATCCCCATGAGAAAGGTTCTGCTATTATCATCACTAACCCCAGCTAGTGAATGGCACAGGCAGGATTTACCATCAGGCTATCTACGGCAGATTTCTTACTCTAAATATTAAAATAAATATTAATTGATGAATGATATACATCTGAAAAGATTCTCACAAAACATCTGCAAACAATCCATCCAGAAAAGATGGTTCAAATCTTACTCGAAAGTTCTAGGAATAGAATATAATATTACTTCCTATGATAAGTATAGCTTAATATTTGCAATATTATTACAAATGAAGCATCACTTTATACATCTAATACAGTGGTTCTCAACCAGGGAAGATTTTATCCTCTGGGGACATTTGGCAATGTCTGGAGACATTGTTGATTGTCAAAAATAAGGGTTACTACTGGTATCTAGTGGGCTGGGGTCAGGGATGCTGCTAAACATTCTACAGAGCACTGGACAGTCTCCCACACAAAGAGTTATTCAGATCAAAATGTCAATGGTGCTGAGGTTGAGAAACCATGATGTAATCTAAAACTGTTCTCTTTGTACTATTCTTACAATAAAATAAGAGAATTAATTTCAATAAGTATTTATTGATTTCTCTCTTCCACCTTCTACATTTACGTTATCAGATGGCTTTAGGACTCCATTTCCCAAATTAGATCCAGAATCCCGCCAATTGTCACTCTAAACCTTAGGTCAAGCCATCATTTATGCTCCCATTCTTGTTTCTTCTACATTTCATTAGTAGCAGTGCAATTTTTCTAAAGCCTATAGGAACACGGCCCTCCTCTGCTCCATGTCCTCCAGTGGCTTCCTTTATGATTTTAAATCAAATCCAAACTGCAGCTATGACTTGCAGTATGCCACAGGATTTGGCTGCTGCCTAAGCTCAACTCTTATTACCCATGACGCTTCATTTTTCACTATTTTCCAGGCACTGGTCTTTTCATTGTCCCGTGGGTATACCAAGCTCATCCCCATCTCAGAGCCCTGCACTTGCATTTCCTCTTACTAGAATATTCTTTCTCCTGAGTTTGACATGGCTTTTCTTTTTCATTTTTTAGGACCCAGCTCAAACAAAACTTTCTCCAAGAGTCCTTATGCTTGACCTATTTTCCTCATAGTATTTATCACTTTCTGAAATGATAAAATGTCTTTATGTCTCAATTATTTTTATTCATTACAAGAGTGTAAACCTCAGGAGGAAGGGACTTGGTCTTACTTTGCTATTGCATCTCTCATGTCTCGAACAATGCCTGACGTGTAATAGATATCAATAAATATTTATTGAATAACGAGTGAATGATTGAAAGAATGAATGAAATCTAAAGGCTAGGAATTTGCCTAATGCTATGGATTCAACAAGGTAAGCACCATACCTACCCTCCAATCTTAGGATATCGTCACTTTCTTCTCAGGGAAGTAAAGTGTAAAGTGACACTCAAAGAACAGGAATGAGTTATTCAGGTAAAGAGTGAGGAAAAGAGCTTTCAGGATAAATGCACTATGAAACACTGAGGGTCAGAGTTGAGAGGGAGCTGAGCTTGCTTAAGACACTGAAAGAGGAGCAGGCTGGCTGCTCCGTAGACAGGAGGGACCAGAGTTGAGGCTGGAGGGTAGAAAGGCAGATCACAAGGGCCATATAGACTTTGTTAAGAGTGTGGACTTTATCATGAGGAACTGGAGAGTTCCAGAAGGGTTTTAAATCAGTATGAAATACTATCATATTACATAGTGATCAAAGCATAGAACCAGAATTAATCAAGGCTGCAACTAAGCCACATTTGCATAAACAGTGAGAGCGTAATTTGAGTAAATAGAAGAGTTTGTGGAGAATGGAGAGTTCCTGCCAATGTTTATAATCCAACATAAATGGCTCAGTGCCAGTCAAATTCTGGGCCGAACGACGCTCTCTTCTGCAGTATATTAAACATTTCACATCTTGCAGAGGACGTTCTTTTGACTAGTGAGATTACTTCAGTTGTGAACTCTTCCAGAACTTTCCATTTAAAAAAAACTGATTTAATTTTTCCTCTTCTATTCATGTGCAGATCTGCTAAATTAGGTTTCACAAAAAGTAAAGTGGTCAGATTCAATCAGACCATTCATTCATACCAGCCAGGACTCTCAGTAATTACTTTTTATCTCAGATAATTTTCATTTGCCTTTCATTTACATAATGAAATCATTTTGTATCACTCTACCAAGATCTCAGGAGGAATATTTTTAAAAATCAATATTCTGTATTCATTAATTGTTTATTTTATTTGTTTAATAATATTTATATATATTCTATTATGTGCAAGGTGCTGTTGCTGTAGGCACATCAAGCAGAAAGATCGTGATTATTTGTAAAACACAAAGCTAAACAGTGATTTGGATGTCTGTGAAAAAAATAATTCAGGGCCCAATGTGAATTTTAGGAGAAATGTGTAATCAAGTTTGACCACTTTCACAAAAAATATTAACAAATAATTTTAGCTTCATTTAAAATTTGTAGACTAAAATTAATGAAAAATTAATTGTGCATGTGTGTTTTAAAAAATGGTTTAAACTTCGTCCATGAGTTCCTGGCTGTAACTGTTTTGTAATCAGAAACTGAATCTTATTTATCTTTATATTCTTTGTATCTAGCAGAGTGCTGGGCATAGAGTAGATGCAAAATATATATTCGTTAAATGGATCAGAGTGGGAATAATTGTCTTTGCTTCCTCCAAATTATTTGGCTGTTAAATTTGACTGTTGGACAATTTATATAAATGTCTATAAAATCTCATATTGAAAACTGATTCCACATTAATTGGGTTCTCACTTCAATTACCAACATTTGGTAATTATAAAATCAAGCTTGCTGTCATTTTTCCCCTTGCGTATGTACCCTTTTCAGTCATTTTCATCACATGGACACTTGTGATTCCCCAAAGATTAGCTTTTGTAAAAACACAAATGCTTTGTTTGTACATGTATAATTTATATTCACAACTTATTCCATCTATCAAGTTTACTGACATTGAAGTCTGGACAATTTAGGGAATATCATTATTAATATTAAAATAATGTGAAACTAAGAAGTTTGTTTTGTATTAAAGAAGTCCTTATGCAAACTATTTTTCCTTGTCAAATTAGTAATGCAAAAATGTAAATATCATTCTCCAAGGATTTATGTACTTGAATACATGGTAACATCAGCATTTTAATAGCTGATTATAAAAAGGAAACTTTTGCTGAAAATATATACAATCATGCATCGCTTAATGAAAAGGATACGTTCCGAGAAATGCATAGTTAGGCTATTTCATCCTTGTGCGAACATCATACAATGTACTGAAGGGGAACAAAATTTGCCACCCCAAAATGTGTCTCCTTACCATGAGGATTATTTTAGGCTGATTATTTTTAAGAAACAAAAGACTCAGAAAATTTTTCTTGTTACCTCCCCCTTAACTGCCTAAAAGAATTCTGATTTAAAAAACTTGTCTCAGGAAGCCAGCTATCACCTTAGCATAACATGAACTATATGGTAGACAGGGAGGAACCTAGAAAAGCCTATTTGTTGGGCTCCCCTCTCTGTTCTTCTGTTTCTGTGTGGCCAAACACTTGTTTTCCAAACATTTGCTCCTTTTCACCTACCTGTGAATTGCCTTCCTTCCCTTTGAAGTCCCTGACTCTCCCCACCCCCAACATCATCTTTTGTCTTTAGCTAAGGATGATATTTAAGGTGAGGGCTTGCTTTGGCTATTTTGGTGAGTTACTCAGTTTTCCTGGGTTTCTCCCATGTATACATGTTATTAAACTTTTGTTTGTTTTTTTCCTGTTAATCTATTTCATGTCAATTTAATTCTTAGACCAGCCAGAAGAACCTAGAAGGGTAGAGGAAAATTTCTTTCTTGCCACAGTGCTTACACAAACCTAGATGGTATAGTCTACTACACACCTAAGCTATATGGTAGGAACTTATGGGTCCACCATCATATACACAGTCTATCCTTGACCAAAACATCGTTATGTGGTACATGACTGTACTTACCAAATTTTTAAACCCTGAAGTAAGATTTATTTATTTATTTATTTTTAAAATAGATGCATATTATTGTTTTTTTGTTTTATTTCAAAGATTATTTTTTTAAAATCTCCACTGTGAAATGTTTTTTTTTTTTTTTTTTTTAATTTTTTGTTTATTGCACCCCTGTGTTCATTGCAGCGTTATTCACAATAGCCAAGACTTGGAAGCAACCTAAGTGCCCATCAGGGGACGAATGGATAATGAAGTAAGATTTAGATTTTAGGTTAAGCAGATGTGAGAAATAAATCAGTCAGACTGAAAGGGAACAAAATAAAACGAAACTTCCAAAATTCCAAACTCAGCAAAATGCTTATGTGTTGTCTTCGTTTATTTCTCTAAATAATTAAATAAGAAATAACTTATTTGAAGCTGTATCTAAAGAATTAAATCAAGAGGATATTAACAAGACCACAGCCATGATACTTATTTAAGATTTATTGGATTTATTATACTATAACATATATAAGTTAATGTACAATGTAATGTATTATTTACTATTTAGGATTGATGTTGAGTTTCATAAAGAGATTTACGAAAATAATGAATTGTCAAGACTGATTTTTCTCAGCCCTCAAAATACATGTGCAAAACAATTCATATATATAAAAAGGCATGTCAGGTAGTGATACATCTCATAATTGCATTCAACTAACAAAATTTTAGATACTCTCAAATTTGGTGCCAAAATGTTAGAGCCATAAGAATATTTTTGTCGTATTTTTTTAAACTTTCATTTATAAAGAGAAGAGGGCTAAAATGACATCTGTAATTGAAGAAAACATCAAAATATGTGCTGATAGTTTGAACTGAATCTTTTTCTTCATTAATCATCTACATTTTTCTTAATATTTAACTTACTTTTTTTCCAATTTGGATTGGCGCCTTGTCTCTGTTTCCTGTTCTCCATTTCTTTGACCCCTATATATTGAAAACTTTCTTACTGGCTCATACTACTCCTTTCCACTTTGAGTTCTCCTTGAAATCTGGGTGATTTCAGTGTTGATGGAATGACTCATCCTACACTGTGGCTCCATGTCCCAGCTCCGGACTAACCACCCAATTTCCTTCTCCACACCTGGGGAAAGCCCATACATCTGCAGATCAACGCCTCCATGTTCCAAGTCCTCAAGTAGAATGCAGATATTCCTTGGTAATTCTATTAAACTTCCCAGTTCACTCTCTCCCTAAATTCCCATAGTAATTACTCAAGTCACCATCAGCCAAGACTTAATTCATAGAAAAATATAGAACCCATAATACCGAAACTATCTCAAGAGATTGCTGCCAACTGGCCTTAATTGTGATCTGTGCTGTATTCTTCACTTTTAATAGAATGGAACCCTCTTCTTTGCTGTTTTGGAGGCTAATTCTTTTACCTCTGCTTAGGGTCTCATCTCCTCCTGCCTCCTCAGAAACCTGTCCATCACTTATCCTCCTGTTTCCTGGTTATGGGTGATATTTTTGTGCTTCTCCACATGTCTAATAATTTTTGGCTTGATACTTGAATTTGAAAATGCTACACTGTTGAACTTTTGGTCGTCTTTTAGAATTTTGGCTTTTCTTTTGACAGTTTCTTACGAGTCTGCTTGAAACATTAAGGCCTTGTCTTTTAAAGCTTCATTAATGTGGATCAGAGCCAGCTTCATGGGTATGTGACTGGTTTTCTAGTTGTTAGTGGGGAAAGGGCAAGATCAGTATCAATCACTCCACCACGGCCAGAAGTGGGGGCGCTGTCACTGTTCACCAACTTTTAAATATGCTGAGGTATCTCCCATATTGAAAACCTTCTCATTTTCTACTGAAACATTGACCATCATCTTAGTCCAATAAAACTAGGAGTTCAAATATCAGTGAGATAATTAGTAAAACCCAATAAAAATATCTTATATTCACGTTGATACTATTACCAGCAAGTCCTGTTGACTCTGCTTCCAAAAAGTGTTTCCAATTTATCTACTTTCTGTCTCAAATTCACAGCCAAGCTGTTATTGTGTCTTATCTCATATGGCAATGATCTCCATACTGGCCTCTCTGGTTTCAAACTTGCCCCGTTCTTCACAAACTAGACAGAGCAACACTTTAATAGATTAGATTAGATCGTATTACTCCTCTGGTCAACCCGTTCCAATAGCTTCCCTATTTTATTCAGAATAAAATCTAAACTTTAGCCTTGACTGCCTGTCTTTATTTCTTCTTTATTCAGGACACTCTGGCTACACAGACCTTCATTCTTTTCTCTTTTTTTTTTCAGCTTTATTGAGGTATAATTGAGAAATAGTAATTGTATATAATTAAGGTACATATCTTGGATATTTTGATATATGTATACATTGTGAAATGATCACCACAATCAAGCTAATTAATATATCCATCACCTCACATAGTTACCATTTCCTTTCTTCCTTTCTTTCTCTTTTTCTTTCCTTTTTTCTTTTGTGGTGAGAACATTTAAGATCTACCTTCTTTCTGTTCTTCTAACATAGGAGGTTAGTTGTGGCCTTCTTTTGCTTGGCAAGTAACTTCTTCAAATCAGCACATGGTGTCCCACTAGCAATTAGAATACTTGAATAAATACTTTATTTTAATTTAAAAACCAAAGATAAATTGAAGAATCTGAATTAAGAAAAGAAAATTATGAAATTTCTGGATTTAGACAAATCTGGGTTTGAATCCATGCTCAGTCACTTTTTGGACTAAAACCATTCTTAACCCTTCTGAGTTTCAGTTTCCTCATCTGTAAAATTTGGATAATAATTTCTGCTTTAAAGGCAAAACATATTAAGGACACATTACTGAAGGCTTAACATATATAGTAGGCATTTAATGAGTAGTAGCTATTAATATAATAAACAGGAACAAAAGGATGCGTGAATTTATATATCTATATATACACACACACACATACATATATATGTGAAATGATTATTTACATTCAAATATATGCTGTTGGAGCTTTAATTACTAACAGATTACTCCTTTGAAAGATTTTAACCTTGGGGAGACTCTTTACGAACTGTAGTCTATAGGACTCTCTTTTAATGCAAGCATTCTTTAGCTCACTATATACTATTAACTCTGTCCCTTACAATTTTAGTCTGTCATTTTCCTATGTTAGAAAGAATGGAGGCAGCTTATATTGCCACTCAATCTACACTTCTCTTTTCTTTTACTAAATCTGTAAATCTTTCTACTGTACGTTATTTGTGTAAACGTATATGCCAATGAACATAACATTCCATGTTCAACTGACAATGCTTGTATTGTAAATACACAGAGTGCAGCCAAGTTAGATTCAAGGTAACTTCATTCAAATACAAGCCCTCCAGCCTCTGGCTTCCTCAGGCTCTTCATTCAGGGCCCCCAGGGAGAGGATTCTGAAGGCAGAACTGAGCAAACCAGCGCACGAGCCTTCTGTTCAAGTATAACACGTATGGCCACCTGGGCAACCAAGAGATGGTACCCAGAGGGAGCATCGTGACCCCTTTGACATCCTTATAATCAGATCTCCTGAGTATGACTCTTAAAAAGACAAAAGAAATTCTAACAATGGCCCATGGAGATACTTTTTCTTTTTCCAGTGGGCATCAGTAACATTTTCACCAACAGCAGAAAGATAGCAAGTGTGCCATTCCACAAGAAATCTAACCAAATATATCTAAGCTGGGTAATATTTTTAAACTTAACTGATTTTTTTTTTTACTGCTGTTTTGAGTAGTTCCTCTCCCCTCGTGGCCTTCCCATAATTAAAATTAGATCTTAAACAGAGCTTTATTACCTCAGAAGAACTGAAAATATAAAATAAAACACAAAAATTTGATTCTTGACCCATAAAATAGGCCTTGAAAAACATATCAGATAGGGGGCCTGCCCAGTGGTGTAGCGGTTAAGTGCACGCGCTCCGCTTCGGTGGCCTGGGGTTCGCAGGTTCGGATTCTGGGCGCATGCTGACACACCGCTTATCAAGCCATGCTGTGGCAGTGTCCCATATAAAGTAGAGGAAGATGGGCATGGATCTTAGCCCAGGGCCAATCTTTCTCAGCAAAAAAGAGGAGGATTAGCAACAGATGTTAGCTCAGGGCTAATCTTCCTCACACACACAAAAATAAAACACATATCAGATAAAATGTAAAGCATCAACTTTACTAGCTCAATAATTAGGCTTTTCTTGGGAGAAACATTTTTGAAACCCCCAAATGCTAAGGGCACAAAGAAATGAGAACATACATTTGAGAAGAGTGCATGGTGGTATAAGAATGAATGTTTCTGCAGTGGAGATGAAGCTCCAAGAGAAGGAGAAATGGAGTTCAGGAGAGCAAGAGTTAGTGCTCCATTCCCCCTCTTCTGAGTGAATCCCCAGTGGGTGGACATGAGAATAAAAGGGCCCTTAGATATATTTTAGAGGTGGAGGGGCAGTCTGAAAGTGGGTGGGACCTGGATCCCATTTCCTTAGTGAAGTCTAAAGTTGCCACGGAAGAGTGAGATAGCAGATGAACAGGAAGGGTGGTCAGAGAAGGCCAGGCAGAAGAGGCATGTGCCAGTCTCCTCAATCCTCTGGGTCCACAGAAAGTAAAGAAAGAGCCTAGAAAAGTCTCTCATGACTCTGCAGGGATTTAAGAGTGGCATTGACCTAGTGAACTGTCTCAGCAATAGGTTCGATAGAAAAAAGATCAGCACACGCTAAGTATGTCTTAGTGCAGTGGTTTTCAAAATATGGTCCCCAGACCAGCAGAATCTGCATCAGCTGGTGCCTTGTAAGGAAGGGAGATTCTCAGACCCCACTCTAGACCTCCTGAATCAGAAGCCCTGAGAGCAGACGTGGCAGTCTGTATTCTAACAAGCCCTTCAGGGGCCTTCGATGCATATTCAACATTCAAGTTTGAGGACCACTGCCAGTGGATGCCTGCAGAGGACAGAGGATTGCCAGCAACTGTGGACCAGGAACCACGTACACTCTGAGGAACAAGTCAAGAGGTGGGGTGGCTGGGCAAAACTTTAAGTTGGTTGAATTTAAAACTGACTTGAGAAATTACTGAATCCAAGAAAGTCAATCTGTGATTGATTAGATTAAATTTTCTGCATCAGAAAAAAGGAGACTTAGACTTCTTTAATAAAAAGACTTAAATTTTTGTATTTCTTGCACACCCTAAGGCTGACTTTGGAAATCCATACATACCACACATACAATGTCATTATCTCAAGCCTTTGAATTCTTTATTAGTTCTATATCTAAATGCATACATACATAATATATATAGATATTATATAATATAAATTATGTATTATATATATACATATTATATATGAATTCTACACACACGAACATATTTGAATTTTTACCACTGTCTATATAACACGTGTATATGAGTAATATCTATATGTGTACATCTATGCAGATTATACATATGTAATATCTAAGAAATATCTATTTACATGTTTGTCTTCCTTCCTTCCTTTCGAGCTTCCCAAGTTTCTAAACACTTTTTTTTGTGTGTGAAGAAGACCAGCCCTGAGCTAACATCCATGCTAATCCTCCTCTTTTTGCTGAGGAAGACCAGCTCTGAGCTAATATCTATTGCCAATCCTCCTTTTTTTTTCCCCAAAGCCCCAGTAGATAGTTGTATGTCGTAGTTGCGCATCCTTTTAGTTGCTGTATGTGGGACGTGGCCTCAGCGTGGTCGGAGAAGCAGTGTGTCTGTGCGCGCCTGGGATCCGAACCTGGGCCGCGAGTAGCGGAGTGCGTGCACTTAACCGCTAAGCCACAGGGCTGGCCCTAAACATTTTTAAAAGTTATATAAGTCTGTTATGGAAATGATAAATAATTACTGACTCTTCTGATTCATTCTCCTGTGGTGTGTCTGGTTCTGTCTGTGGGTATGTGAGTATGTTCTTGTGTCTGCTTTCTTGAATACACAAAGGCCTTAATATTTAGCTGGTTGTCCACTCACTGTGACATACCTTAGTTAGTCAGAGCACAGCCACTGGTCATCTATGGCCTCTGCAATCTCCCATTTTGTATAGTCTTTCTTTACAAACGTTCATGATGCATACAAAAATTGGAAATCATAAATTCCATAACTATTATTCAAATAGTAAAACCACATGGGGAAGAAAATCTTTTCCTAGCCAAAAATAAAGACAGAAAGACAGACATGAGAAAGAGAGAGAGAGAGTGAAAGAGAGAAGGGAAAAAAGCAAGGAGGAAGGAAAGGAAGGAAGGAAGGAAGGAAGAAGATCCCAAACTCAAATAGCTCACAATGAGGTAAATAATTGGCCGTAAATTTTACCTATGGAATATTGAATTATATTTCAGACATTTTGGTTTCTCAGAAAATAGAGCGAGTACATTCCGGGAAGTCCCTTATTAGCTAACACTGTTTATCACCCAAGCACAGCCGCTGTGAAACAGCATACAGGATTCAGCACCTTAAAAGGTTTCTTTCCATCCTGCTTGTTCACTTAGCTTCCTGCTGATACACCATTGCCTCTGCACTGGCTGTCAGGATGGAGATGGGTGTAACTTGTATCCTCTGCTGTTGCAGTTCAGGAGACCATAGTGTTGAATATGAAATCAACTTTCATAACTTCAATTCCTAGAATTTATTAGTAGTATTGTTAAAGAAGGTGGTTATAAAATTTTAATTTAATTCTAATCAGCATCATTTAAAGAATGCAGCCAAACATGAATTATAACAGATGAAAATGGAAAGACAATTGCAAAAAACTTGCTCCTTCTCCATTACCCTGACAGACAGCTGCAGAACTTGACAGTTAATCTCCTTAGGTTTTTGGTTTTATTGTTTGTTTTCCATTCCTTTATCTACCCTAGTCCTAGCTGACCAATTAATTTTCATAGCACACTGGACTCTCATTTAATGGTTCAGTAAATATAATACATTTGAGGTTTTCATTGCATAATGAAGTGATCCAGTAAGTAAAATAACTTTTGAAGTTAATATACTCAGAGGCTCTCAAAATGATTCAAATATTTCACATTTCCATTAATATTATTATTAAAATGGCGTTCTAAATTCTCTCTGTAAACTTGTAGTCTGGCTCTAGAAATGAGCTTTTACCCACTAAATGAATCTCCTTGATAATGAATGCACTTTAAAAAAGAGCATAAACTTTCAGTTGTAAGATGAATAAGGTTTGAAGATCTAATGTACAACATGCGACTTTAGTTGATAACTGTCTTGTATAACTGACATTTGCTAAGAGAGTAGAACTTAAATGTTCTCACTGAAAAAGGAGCGGTAAATATTTGAGGTGATGGATGTGTTAATTAACTTGATGGGGGGATTCCTTTCACATTATATAAGTATATCAATTCATCATGTTGTACATTTTAAATAACCTACAATTTTATTTAATTATACCTCAATAAAGCTGTTTAAGAAAAATTTTTAAAAGATTATGCAATTGGTAATATTCACTTGCAATGAGGAATAAATCTTTTTCTCTGTTTAAATTACATATTTATTTCATTGAAAATTTAGCTCAGATTAAAAGCAGCATTATTGAAAGTATAGTTGTTCCACAAAGCTTCCCAAGGCCTTACTCATTTAAAATATTGAAATATTATGTCAGGTCATGATTATATAACTTAATATTTTTAGTTTCTCCAAAATAATTTTCTGGAGTTTCAGTTATTAAATCTTTCTTAGTATGTCTATTAAGTGCTTTATTGAAATACAAAGAAAAGGTTGTAAATTAATGATTTAAAGATATATTATAGCAGTTGGCCAGAATGAGCTAGGTAACAATTCTACTATAATAGAAAATTTATTGAAAACATATTTGGAACAAATTTTTTGTCACTATACATTTCCCAATTGAATCTAGCAATTTTTTCATTCTAGTTGTAAGTTTTTAGAGATAATAATTATCACTTTGTGAGACTATTATGGTAATTAGAAATACTACATGACATACACATCCCAGAGTCTTCGATAAATGTGTGCTGTTTTCACTTGCTTCTTCATTTTGGTGAGAACAAATTTTTCCATGCACTTTCTTTTCACATTCATTTCCAAAGAAGAGAATGACCAAATTAAGGATTGGGACAGTTGTGCCTCCATCACAGAATGATGGGGAGGTCAAAGGTAATGGCGATGGAAGTGAAAGTGTTTTAAACTATAAGGTTTGCGGAAGCATAGACATTTCAAAGACATGGGGAACGAGGTTATTGCTACCACAATAGAGTGATGAGCCAGAGAAGACATCAGCTGGACCAGCTGGTGGCACAGGCAGGGCAAGGCTGCAGTCGGCTTTTAGCTTTTGGTTCTGAAACTGGATCTGCTGGCGCCTCAGAGATGATCAAGCCCAAGTAGGAGGACTCCCGGCGAACAAAAGCACAGGACATGGATGCATGAATCAGGTCGCCTAATTATTTAAATTTACAATTAGAATTAAAATGATCAAAGGGTTCAGAGCATTTCCATCTTCTGGGTACTCATTCTTACCTGCACAAAAAAACTATAAGAAATCTGAAATATGAAAATAGATGGAAAGACCACAAATTGGCTTGTGTTATTAAAGTCAAGTTTTTAAATTATTTGTACAGATGGCTAATTTATCCATTTTTTTTTTACTTTTCCTACTTCCATTCTTAAAATTAGGAAAATGCCTTACTGTCTTTCTCAAATACTGATCATCATCAATAACCCAGGAACTCCAAGGAGGGGTTTACCTCTAGGAAACATAGATAGTGAATGCTAGTCAGTGCCTGTGTATGTGTGTGTGTGCATGTGCATACGTGTGTGTGTGTGTGTGAGTGTGTGTGTGTGGTCTGTCATTGGAGAAAAGAAAGTGGCAGGGAATTGGGAAATAAAGAAATGAAAGAAAACCAGTTTGAGCGGCAAACAAAATGTCCTTACCAACACAAAAGCTCATATTCATAGTGTCACAACTCTGGAGTTAGAGGGTATGTCATATTTTATATTCTCTATTCTAAAGTGGGGACCTATATCTCAAAGTTATCATTTTCTCTCTTTTTTAAAAATTATGTTTACACGTCCATTTAGAAACACTATTTTCACATGTAATTTTCTTTCTTATCCATAGGATTCCATAGCTTTTCCCTTTATTCCATGTTCGATCTTTTCTCTTCTTCCTTTAATGTATTCAAATAAATTGTCTTCACATTTAAATTCCTTCTTCCTATGCTTATTTCTTTGTTCTCATTTCTACCTATTCTCCAATTCCAGACATCCTCTTAATTTTACCTTGTCTCTGTGACTCTTACCTTATTTCACAACTGGGATTACATCCTTATTTGCATCTCCAAGTTAGTGATTTCATTGGACACCTTTCTTAAGAACTATGAAAATGAACCATACTTTTGTCCACTACTATCTTCAGCCAATATATCTTAAACATTCAGAATGTATAGAACATCCAATTGGCCTCTGCAGAACAGCCCAAGAAAGTTATCAGGATGCCAGGGCTCTAGTTGGCAATCCTAGAGGTGGCGGCAATGATTCTCCTTGTCTATCCCCAAAAGTGAAAATGTGTATGGAACCGGACAGATAACTATTGCTCCCAGAATGCTTATCTCTACAGGAGCTATAAAGGCAAATACTCTTCTTAGACTAAACTTAATATCTATTTTACTCGGAGAAAATATATTTGAAAATTAAGATTCATTCTGTAAGATAGAAATTACTACATTACTTTAAATGATCCCCAAGGGGCCTGAAAACTTAATTGTATTCCCTGCAATTATGAAATTGTATCAGGAAGCAACTTAATAAACAAGATAGTCTCCTCTTTGGAAGAGCAAAGACACTGCATAATTTTCCTTTGTTATTCACGCGCATGCACGTCTATATCCATTCAAGGAATGTAGATATAAAATTTAAAGTATTCATTTCCCTCTTTATAAAAGTGTTTATTCATGAAATTTTAAGCAAAGTCAAGGGTTAATTATTCAGCAATACTGAGCCCTTCCTCAATCCTTAAAGCGTGATTTCCCCACTTTGTATGGTAGAAATGTTCAAATTAAGATGTTCTTTGAGACTAAACTTGGAAAGGCTATGGGAAATCATTGCCTTGCTTTTCTCATTTTCTACCTCACCCTGTAAAGGTTAGTTCCAGATAGAGGAAACTTTCCATTTTTATTTTACAGTCTTACTCCTCTCACAGGACAAGTCAATCTTAAGCTTTAGTCTTTTTCCTGGCTTTATCAGAGAGCTCTGTACTTTGGATTTGGGAAACTTCTGTGGTCCATTAATAAAACTGAGAAGCTGGCTTCTCACTTGGCCGCAGAGTTCTTTGCTAATAAGTGACTGGACCACTTTAAGTCCAACGTGGTCATATGGCAGGTAAAATAAGGCATGTACTTTAGGTACCAAGAGAGCTACCTAACTGAAAAATTAAGAAATTTATTTAATCCACTGAGCCCTGGTTTCTTAATTTTAAGTTAGATAACTTAACTGTAACAATTGTTTGAAAATTATAGGTAATAATTGTAGAGTGCCTAGAATAACACCTTATGAGAAATATACAATAGAGTTTCATAAAAGCAGCTGATTAGGTGTGAATAAAAATTAGTCTTCTTATTTGTATTCGCCTTTTTGTGATCATTTACTGTATTTATTGAGGCTTAAGTAGTCAGAGAAGAAGCATTAGGAACAAAAATATACTTGGTAAAAGAAATAAAATTTCCAATTTATGGAATAGATCCAGGCTCCAAATGAAATCTTCAACTACTTAAAGATGGAGATAGTCTAATTCTAAAAAAAAATCACAGCTTTTATATATCAAAGATAAAAAGGTAAAAATTATTATTCTGAAAAGGCACTTTCAATGTTCCAAAGTGACCCATAGGAAAAAACTTCAGTATTCCATTTGGAAAAATTGTTGAAGCATAGCAAAGATACGTACACTTTTTTTCTAGTACCAAACCTGTGCAAAAAAGTCTATAGCTCTTAGAAAATATGTAGGGAAAACTAATTAACATTTCAGAATTCTGTGCTAACAGGTAATAATTTCCTCTATTAAATAATAGGGTACGTGAGTTAAATGTACCATGAGGAATACTGTGGCCTTTGGGAGGATATTTGAAAAGTGATTTTCATTTCTATAAAAGAGAAAAATTTGGGGCCGGCCCTGTGGCTTAGCGGTTGGGTGCCCGCGCTCCGCTACTGGCGGCCTGGGTTTGGATCCCAGGTGAACACTGATTCACTGCTTCTCCCGCCATGCTGAGGCCACGTCCCACATACAGCAACTAGAAGGATGTGCAACTATGATATACAACTATCTACTGGAGCTTTGGGGAGAAAAACGGAAAAAAAAGGGGGAGGATTGACAATAGATGTTAGCTTAGAGCTGGTCTTCCTCAGCAAAAAAAAAAAAAAAAGAGAGAGAGAAAAATTTTTTTCACCAGCTATTTACCTAGGCCACAGAAACCTTAAAAATAGAGCAATTTACTTTTCCTCACACAAAACACATTCATTTTTTTGTGTAAGCACTGCCCCCCACCCCGCCCACTCCCCCACTGGCTCAGGCTCACCTTGAATTCCAGGCATCCTAGGTATTCCAGCGGGTGCACTTCCTGAGGAGCCCCAACCTCCAGCCTGCCTCCTCCGTCCTCCTAGGATGAGGCCAGCAGCCCACAGGAGCCCACATAAGGTGCCAGACTCTTGGCTAATCTCTTTTCGTGTTATTGGAGGAGGTCATCGAGAGGACATGACTGCTGGCTGACCCACAAGCAATGGGAGGCTCCTCACCCCCTCCCCTGTATTGAAACGTAAGTTCCATTCCTGCACTAGGAGCCATTTCAAGGACGCAGCCTTGAGAGTCACGTGTTGCTGAGACCATCTGCATGGTATACATGACTGAACCCTGTTAAGGCCTCTATATAAACTTAAGATTTTGGCAGGTGGGTGTGGAGATTTACTCGTCTTGTGGCACCTAAGACAAACCTTCTGTGTAAGTTCCTTTGCTTATTAAACCTGCCACCTACCGATCTAGAACGCTCTGCCTCTTTCTTCAGGCCTTTCCTTGCCCTGGGGCCACTTTTGAATTTCACTCTGGGAAGTCCTGAGGTTGCAAACCAACACGTCTTATTGTATTTAATCTTCACATACATCTCAGGATGTTGATTATATCTTTGCCTCATTACATTACCAAGGGACTTGGAGCTTAGAGAGATTAACTCACCTGCCCAAGGCTGTGGGGTTGAAGCAGCCGGGCCAGGATGCAGACCCAGATCAGTCTGGCCCCAGGGCCCCTGCTCTTGGACACCTGGACAGGGGCTCTCTCCCTCACTGAGGACCTTGGGAAACTTGGACACTGCCTTCCACTCCAACAGAATGCTTGGCCTCAACTTCTTGACCAAAAGATTGTGTAGTAGGTTTGCATGAGGATATTTAAAGTGGAAGTTTAGAGATTTGATATCTTCTTTTTTTCTAATATAAATTTTGTATATTTTCCCCTATAAGTGCTTGTTTAGCTGCATCTCACAAATTTTGAAATGTGTTTTTATTTTCAATTAAAAATATTTTGTAACTTCCTTTTCTGAATGTACATCTAATAGCTCAAGAAGCCATGTTTTGAAGACCCTTTCCTTCTTCATTGGTTGCTTTGGTGTTGTAGAAAATTTGTGAGCTGTATAAGTGTGGATGTATTTCTGGGAACTTTGTGTTGTATTGATCTATTCTTTATGCTGGTACCCCTCTTTCTTGTCTATTTTATCTTTATAGTAGTTCTTGAAATCTCACAATGTGGGTTCTCTACCATTTTTCTTTCTAAAGAAAAATTTTATTTAGAATATTCTAGGTTATTTCCATTTTCTTATAAATTTTAAACTCAGTTTATCAATTCTAAACAGAAAAAGATGAAGGAGATGGAGGAAGAGGGGGAGGAGGAAGAGAAAGTAAAAGAAATGAAGCCAAAAATTTTCTGGGATTTTATTGAATTTATATACCAATTTTGCAAAAATTGACATAATGATACTGAGTCTTTCAATCCACAAATATGGAATCTCCCCATTTATTTAGGTCTTTAATTTCCCTCAGAAATATTTTGTACTTTTCAGTATATGGACTTACATGATTTCTGTTAAATATATAATTATTTTTGTGCTGTGGATGCTATTGTAAATCATTTTTCTTAAATTTCTTTTTCTGAAACTTTGCCACTGACAAAGATTCTCTCCTTGACCAAACTCTACTTAGATTCCCCTGAACTTTTTAACTAGGCCTTGACTTTTGGACTTCTGTGTTCATTTCTGCATTGTACAATCTTAGCAAGAGTCCTGCTAAGTTGGTTTAGCTAGAATCCCCCATCCTCCATGTCTGATCACCCCTGATATCTAGTCAGGTTCCTCATCCACTACCATCCCTCAGGTGATATCTGATCTCCCTGGTCTGCCTTCAGCAAGAATTCTGTTAGGTCAGTTTAGCCAAAATCCCCCTTTTCCCCTGATATTTCCTCTTAGTAATTTTCCTTCCAATGACGCCCATCCTAGTCCTTGGCTATAAATTCCCACTTGCCCATACTGTATTCAGAGTTGAGGTCAATCCCTCTCCTCACTGCAAAACCCCATTGCAGTGGTCCCTACACCTATCACCACAGCCTCCCTTGAATAAAGTCTTGCTTAGAGTGCTTTAACAAGTGTCACTGAATAATTTTTTTTTTTAACAGTTGGAGTGAATATTTTTTCTTTAACACTGCTAGTACATAGAAAATACAATTGATTTATATATATTGACCTAGTAACCTGTGATCTTGCTAAATTCACTTAGTTCTTGTCATTGTGCTATGTATTCCTTTAGCTTTTCAATATTTAAAAAAATATTGCAAAATATGCAAATGGATGGAATTTAATTTTTCCTGTCTGATGTTTACACATTTTATTTATTTTTCTTGCCTCGTTTCACTGACTAGGATCTTTTGTACACTAATAGAAATGATGAGATTGGATATCATTGCCCTGTTCTAATTTTAGGAAAAAGTTAAGTTATTTCAACATAAAATATGTGAGCTGTAGGTTTTTCATAGATGTCCTTTATCAAATTTCAGAAATGTCTATTCTTAGTTTTCTGGGAAATTTATTAGGAATGGGTATTGAAGTTTGGTAAATGATTTTGTTGAATCTATTGAAATGATAAACCATACGGAAAGAAAAAATGATAATATTTCTTCCCTTTTATTTTGTGGGTAGGGTTTATATTGTTTATCTGTTAAACCAATCTTCATCTTCGGCATAATCATATTTAGTTTTGTGACATTATCCTCTTCATATATTTCTGGAATTTATTTGCCAGTATTCTGTTGAAGATATATGTGCCTATGTTCACAAAGGATATTTGTAATTTGCTTATTTTGCAAGTTTCTTCTCAGGCTCTGTTATTAGGGGTAAGCCGACCTCATAAAATGATTAGGAAAGTGTTTGCTCTTTTTCTACTTCTAAAAGAGTTTGTATATGGCTTGCATCATTTCTGTTTTAAATATTGGATAGAATTTACCAGTGAAAACATCTGAGCTTGGGATTTTCATTGTGAGTATGGTTGATCATGATTTCAATTTACCGTATGGGAATATATTCATATTATTATTTGCATTTCATCTTGTGTCATAGTTGGCTTTATTTTAAATAAATTTGTCTATTTTATCTAAGTTATTATGTATGTTGTCATAAAAGTTATAATATACACAGCATATATATGATCTACAGTTTGTCGATGCTATTTTGTGGACGGATAGCCTAATAGGAGCAAATACTGGAAGCCATTATTGATTTGATTTTACTATCACAGTCATACATAAGTCATACATTCAAAATAATTGAAAATATCAATAATAACTATCAAGAATACTAAAAATATACCTTTTTTGATTTACTAATCTCTGAGAAGAAAATATATTCTCCTTAAAATTCTCTGTAGAATTCCTTTAAAATCCTTTAAATCTACTTTAAAACCTTTTAAAAACTACTTATTTGATGAAACAGATTGACACAGTGTTTTTTCTCTTTTATTAGTTACATAGAATCTTAAATATCCTGTTGTGTACTGCAAGTATAGGCGATTTCAAAATTCTATCTCATTTTCAAATGACAAAAATAAGTTCATATGACAAATGTTTAATTTTAGTTGTATTGCTTCCCTTTGTAAACATTTGCTTTTTTTCACAAACATATTTTAATGTTATTATCTTTAGAGCATTAATCCCATGTTTCCTTTCTTTGTTGCTTTGCTTATGCAGGTCACTAAATCTAGAAGTTCGTGTCCTCATGTTCATCTTTCTCTGCATGTCTGAATCATATTTGTCTTTGAGGCTCTAATCAAAGACACTTCCTCCATGCAGACTTCTCTGATAGCCCTCGGTCACAGTGATTTCTCATACTTCTGCAGACCTATTTATTACCCACATTGTGGCCAAATCACTTTGAATCTTGCGCTTAAATTATACCTGTATGTGCCTGAGTTCTCCACGCTAGGAAGATTGGTATCGTATTTAGCTTTACGGCTTTCATTTATGTTCCACCCCATTTGTTGAGTAAATTCTGAAGTTAGTGTATAAGAGTTGAAAGAAATGACTGCTTTTAATTTTTAGACACATTTGGATTTGGGATTGAGATATTTTGATGCTTGCTTTGTGTTTATTCAATAACAGTTGCATTTTTAGAACCTAGGTTCACTTGTTGTTTATTAATTCAATAATTTATTGTATGAACAAATGTTATATTCCATTGTCCTACAGGAGGAAAATGATTTATTGGCAAAAGGCAACAGTTGAAATAATAATGCTTTCTACTTATAAAAGATAATCCACATTTCTTATATCGATTAGTTTTTCTCTCCGTCTGTCTCACTCTTCTTACACACAAACACACACACACAGTCTTATTGTTAATATTCTATATTTCACAAGACTCACTTGTATTTTGATTCAGTAAAGCATTTTGTGAATTCCATAAATAATAAATGCCACTCATTTTGATTCTATTATTCTATCTTCATTACCATCAATTATGATATCAAGAATGTTTTCTATTACCAAAAAAAAAAAATTAACTAAAATAATTACAAATAATTTACTAGGAAATATACCTTGATCCTCCTTTTAGTTTCTTTCTAAGGAAGTAATAAGCAGATTATAGCAGCATAAAGAGGAAAGATGTAGTAAATTGCTGAAAATCAGTAGGAGACTATCATAAACTTTAAAAATAATGCTTCTTTTATGTTACTTCTGAAGATGTTTAGGAACTAGAACGAATACTAAAACTGTTTTCCAAATTGAATTTTTAATAATGTTTCATCACACTATTCCCATGGAACAATCAAAAAGAACTATAAATGCAAACAACTCTCTTTTGTGTGGTAAAGTAGAAAGAAAAAATATATGAAATTATACAATATTTTTTATTAAAGAAATCCTTTTGCTTCTAAGTTTGTGTCACAAAATATATTCAAAATACCTGTGTAACATAGGGTTATTTTTTCCTTTCATGTATGGGAGCTAAGTCTCATACTTGCCTGAGTAGATGCTTATTTCAACTCACTTCACATTTTCCAGTGCAACCAGTTGTATACCCAGATATACCAGTTTTCTCTCAAAGCTAAGCATCACATGGCAAAGATTTGGTAAAAAAGAATGTTTAGGGTTTTAGTAAAGCTAGAGCACTTTGTGGAATTGTCAGTTTGAGACATTGCTTCTCAAGTTCCATTTCTTCCTGTCCTCTCTTCCTCATTTTAGCCATAGGCCCACAGCACCTGTGATTTATGCAGTCTCTGTTGCATGGATCAACACAGCACTGCTTCTTTTAGGCAGCCTCTAAGCTACAGTATCAGTAAAATTGCACATTAGATACTAGTATAAATATATGGGGCATAAAAGTAAATAAATTTTGAAAGTCTCTGTCTGGTATGATCTAAAATTAGCTGATGTACCCCCAGTGGTCTGTTTACCTCCTTTGAGGAAACACTGACCACAGCGCCTGCGTGGCCAGCTCCTCCCTTCCCTCCCAGGTCCCGCCAGACCACAGCCTGAACGAAACTGGCCGTTGGTGCTGAGTCTC
Organism: Ceratotherium simum simum; assembly: GCF_057802395.1. Lineage (NCBI taxonomy): Eukaryota > Metazoa > Chordata > Mammalia > Perissodactyla > Rhinocerotidae > Ceratotherium > Ceratotherium simum. The sequence goes on along the minus strand of NC_141930.1, from coordinate 23,658,470 downwards.
TTCCTTCGCTTCACAATTACAGGTTCATTGCAGGCCTGACATCTCTCTCTGGTCCAGATTTTCTGCCTACACACCTTACCCAGTCGAACCCTGAGATTGCTGCTGAAGTCACATATATATTTTTTTTAACTTTTAAAAAATGTCATTTCCTTTCTTCTCTCTCCCTTCTATAGTATAGTTTCTGATTCTTATTTCCTACACTTTTTGCAAGAGACTGCCAATCATCTGACTTCCTTTTTCTGGAACAGAGACTTCTCTGATGTTTAGAAACATAGTGCCTCCTTTATCCTATTCTAACCTTTTAGTGGTTTATTTGGTGACGCCTTTTTCTCTCCAATTACTAAGCTTTTTTCATCCATTATACCGACACTCCAACAAAGCCTGCTGCCTGTATAAAAGCTCAGATTGTTCGGAAAAGACCAGGTGTCTATTCCTGATTGACACCATCTGGAAAAATCTGATTTCCTCACTGACTACTTGAATCAATCCTACTTTTTATAAATACATTTAACACTTTTGTGTATGCAATGCCAACATTTTATTCTATTAAGCATTGAATTACAGCTTTTGCCCTGTTACATTATTCAACAATTTCAGATCAAAATTACATATTTTTAAAATTGTTATATGAGAGATTTATTGAGATATAATTCACATATCCTAAAATTCACAAGTTTAAAGTATACAATTCAATAGTTTTGAGTATATTCACACAACCATCAACACAATCACTTTTAGAACATTTTCATCACCCCCAAAAGAACCTCCATAACCATTAACAGTCATTGCCTATTATCCTCTAAGGACCTGCTCGAGGTAACAACAAATTTACTTTCTGTCTCTATAGATTTGTCTATTCTGGACATTTCATATAAATGGAATCATATAATATGTAGTCTTTGTGACTGGCTTCTTTCACTTTGCATGTTTTAAAGGGCCTTTCATATTTATCATGTATCAATACTTTATTTCTTTAATTGCTGAATAACATTCCATTGTTGGATATAAGACATTTTATTTATCCATATATCAGTTGATAGACATTTGGGTTACTTCCATATTTTAATATTATGAATAATACTTCTATGAATATTTTTGCATAAGTTTTGTTGCAGACGTATGTTTTCATTTCTCTTGGATATGTATCTATGAGTGGAATCACTGGGTCATATAGTAACTCTATTTTTAAAATTTTGAGGAACTTCCAGACTATTTTCCTATGTGACCTCATCATTGTACATTCCCACCAGCTGTGCATGAGGGTTTCCATTTCTCCACATCCTTGCCAACACTTGCTTTATCTGTCTTTTTTATTATAGCCATCCTAGTGGGTATTAATGGGTGATATGATATTGCATTGGGGTTTTGATTTGCATTTTCCCCATGGCTAATGATGTTGAGCATCTTTTCATGCTGATTGGCCTTTTGTGTATCTTCTTTGGAGAGATGTCTATTCCAATTCTTTGCCCATTTTTAATTGATTTACTTGGCTTATTATTGATTTGTTAAGATATCTTTATATATTTTATACAAGTTCCTTATCAGATATATAATTTGCACATTTTTTCCCATTCTGTTGGTTGTCTTTTCCATTTCTTGATGATATCCTTTAAAACACAAATTTTGTAATTTCTATGAAGTCCTATTTTTAAGTCTTCTCTCTTTTCACTTCTGCTTTGATGCCGTATATAAGAAGTCATTGCCTAGTTCAATGTCATGAAAATTTACTCTTGTTTTATAGTTTTAGGTGTATGATGCACTTTCAGTTAATTTTTGTATATGGTATAAAGTAGCAGTCCAAATTCATTCTTTTGCCTGTGGATATCCAGTTATCGCAGCACTATCTATTAAAAAACCTATTTTTTCTCATTGAATTGTCTTGGCCCCTTTGTCAAAATTCAATTGACCATAAATCTTAGAGTTTATTTCTGGATTCTTAATTCTATTTCATTGATCTATATGTCTGTCTTTAGGGCAGCACCACATTGTCTTGACTACTGTAGCTTTGCAGTAAGTATTAAAACCAAGAAGTATGAGTTGAACTTCTTGAAGTGAGTTTAACTCAATACAACTTTGTTCTTCTTTTTCAAAACTATTTTGGCTAATCTGAGTCCCTTGAATTTTCATATGAATTTTAGGGTCACCTTGTTGATTTCTTCAAAGAAGCAACTGTGTTTTTGATAGGAATTGTATTGAAGCTCTAGATCAATTTGAGGAGTATTGCCATCCTAAGAATAGCCATGAACATGGGATGTCTTCTTATTTACATAATTTTTCTTTAATTTTTTCCACAATATGTTGTAGTTTTCAGGGCATAAGTTTCACAATGCTTTTGTTAAACTCATTTTTAAGTGTTTTATTCTTTTTGATGCTATCGTAAATGGAATTGTTTTTTACATTTTATTTTCCAATTGTTTATTGCAAATGTATAAAAACACAACTGATTTTTGCATGTTGATGTTGCTTCTTACAACATTGCTGAATTTGTGTGCTAGTTCTAATTTCTTTTTAGAATTCCTTAGGATTTTCTATATGTAAGATCATGTCATCTGCAAATAGAGATTGTTTTACTTCTTCCTTTCCAATCTGAATGCTTTTTATTTTATTTTCTTGCCTACATGCTCTGGCTAGGAACTCCGATATAATGTTGGATAGAAGTAGTAAGAGTGGACACAGTTGTCTTGTTTCTCATGTTAGGAGACAGATTTCAGTCTTTCACCAGTAAGTATGATGTTAGGTGTGGGATTTTTGTAGATGCCCTTTATCAAGTCGAGGAAGTTCCCTTCTATTCCTAGTTTGTAGAGGGTTTCTATCATGAAGAGGTGTTGTATTTTGTTGAACACTTTTTCTGTGTCTATTGAGATGATGATGTGTTTCTGGTCCTTTATCCTATTGATATGGTGTATTACATTTTTTATTTTCAGATGTTAAAACTAACCGTACATTTCCAAGATAAATCCCACTTTGTCACAGTGTGTAATCCTTTTTATATGTTGCTAGATGTGGTTTGCTAGTTCTTTATTGAGGATGTTTGCATCTATATTCATAATAGATATTGATCTGTAGTTTTCTTTTCTTGTGATTTCTTTGTTTGGTTTTAGTATCAAGCTGGTATAATAATGGTCTCAAAAATGAGTTGGAAAGTGTTCATTTCTACTTTTCGAAAAGTTTGCCAAAGACTGGTGTTAATTTTTCTTTAAATGTTTGGGAGAATTCACAAATGAGGCCATCTGGGAATGGATTTTTCTTTGTGGAAAGTTTTTCGATTACTAATTTAATCTCTTGTTATAAGTCTATTCAAATTTTCTATTTCTTCTTGAGTCAGTTTTGATAGCTTGTGCCTTTGTATGAATTTGTCCATTTCATCTAAATTATCCTTACAATCCTTTTTATTCTTGTAAGGTCAGCAGTAATGTGCCCTCTTTCATTCCTAATTTTAGTAATTTGCATTTTCTCCCTTATTTCCTGATCAGTATAGCTAAAGATTTGTCAATTTTGTTGACCTTTCAAAGAATCAACTTTTTGTTTTGTTGATTTTTCCCATTGTTTTTATTGTCTATTTCATTAATTTGCCTTCTAATCTTCATTATTTCCTTTCTTCTCATTGCTTCAGGTTTACTTTGCTCTTCTTTTTCCAGTGTGTTAAGGTGGAAGGTTAGGTCATTAATTTGAGATATTTCTTCTCTTTTAATAGATTTATTTACAGTTATAAATTTCTTCCTAAGCATGCTTTTGCTGCATCCCATGAGTTTAATGATCTTGTCTTTTCATTTTAATTCATCTCGTAGTATTTTCTAATTTACTTTGTGGTTTCTTTCTTTGGCCCACTGATTATTTAGAAGTGTGTTATTTCCACATTTGTAAACTTCCCAAATTAATTTCTGTTATTGAGTTGTAATTTTATTCCATTGTTTTAGAGAACATATATTTTATGATTTCAATTCTTTTAAATTTATTGGGGCTCTTTATTGCCTATTATATGTTCTATTCTGGAGACCATTCCATGTGCAACTGAAAGAATGTGTATTTTGCAGGATTGACTCTTTTGTTGTTATGAAACATCCCTATTTATTTCTAGCAACATTTTTTTTTGTTTTATAATCTATTTCTGTCTGGAATTAGTATAATAACTCTAGCTTTTTCATATTTTCTGTTTCTAAATATATCTTTTTAGATTCTTTTACTTTAAAACTGTTTGTACCTTTGAATCTAAAATGTATCTCCTATAGATAGCATATAACTGAATTCACTTTTTTCTAAATTCAATAAGACAATTCTTTTTTAACTATTTGTTAAATCCACTCACTTTTAATTTTATAATTGACATAGGTAGATTTACATCTGCCTTTTTACATTTTGTTTTCTATATGTCTCATGTCTTTTTTTATTCCTCTGTATCTCCTTTACTCCTTTCTTTTGCATTAAATGAGTATTTTGCATTTAGTTAATTTTAATTTTCACCAAAATTGTAGTTGGGTCCTTAGTGGTTGCTCAAGGACTTATGGTATGTCCCTTAACTTATCAGAGTCACTTATAATTTATACCAGTTTACCATTAGAAGTGACCTCACTTCCAGTAAGATATAGAAATGTTGCTCTTATATAGCTCTATTACCCTTCCTCCTTTTTGTGCTGTTATTGTTATACATCTTACATTTCTGTATGTTACAAACCTTAAAATACATTTTTATAATTGTTACTTTATATAATATTGTCTTTTAAAGAAGCTGAGAAAAGAAAAGAGAGCAAGTATATATTTGTGAACTTTGTTATAGTGACTTTCTTATTTAATACTCTTAGCTCTCTTCATTTCTTTCTGTGAATTAGAGTTACCATCTGCTGTCATTTCCTTATTCCAATACAGGTTTTTCTCCCACCTACCTTCAGTGTACTGTTATTGTCAAATACCACATTTCTGTATATTACAGGCCCAACAATAAAATTATATACATTATTTTTATAATGTTGCTTTTTAAAGTCAGTTGAGAGAAGAACTATGCAATTATACTCTCTTTCATAATTGCATAACTACATTTTTGGTGGTTATCTTTTTTCTGTGTGGATTAAATTATTGTCTAGGGTTACTTGCTTTCAGCCTGAAAAACTTTCTTTAATATTTCTTGTAAGGTTGGTCAGCTAGCAATAAGTTCTCTCAGTTTTTGTTTGTCTTTGAATATTTTAAATTTGCCTTCATTTTTGGAAGATCCTTTTTATGGATATACAATTCTTGTTTGACAGTTTTTTCTTCCTGTACTTTTAACACGTCATCCCAATGCCTTTTGTCTCCATTGTTCTTGATGAAAAGTCCTCTGTTAGTCTTATTGGGGTTTTCTTATACATGACCAATTGTTTTTCTCCTGAATTTTTCAAGATTTTCTCCTTGTCTTTGGCTTTTCATGTGACTGATGGTGAATCTTTTTGCATTAATTCTATTTAGAGTTTGAGCTATTTTGAGAAGTTATTTTCAGTTTCTTGGCCATGCATATTAATGTTTTTCATTAATTTTGGAAGTTTTTATCCATTATTTCTTTGATTATTTTTTATGCTTCTTTCTCTCTCTCTCTTCTCATTCTGGTACTCCCATTACACATCTTTTGGTGTTCTTAATTAATGGTGATCCACATTTCCCTGAGGATCTATTCATTTTTTCTTTGTTCTTTTTTCTATCTTCTTTTTGGGTTGAATAATCTCTATTAATCTATTTTCAAGTTTGCTGATTGTTTCTCTTGACTGTTCACATCTACTATTGAGCCCCTTTAGTGGATTTTTTATTTCAGGTATTGTAATTTTCCACTACAGAATTTCCATTTGGTTCCTTTAAAAATAATTTCTCTCTCTTTAATGATAGTCTCAAGTTGATGAGACATTGTCACCATAGTCCTTTATTCCCTTAACAGTGGTTTCCTTTAGTGTTTTGGACATATTTTTCATAATTTTCAACTACAGAATTTCCATTTGGTTCCTTTAAAAATAATTTCTCTCTCTTTTGTGATATTCTCAAGTTGATGAGACATTGTCACCATATAGTCCTTTATTCCTTTAACAGTGGTTTCCTTTAGTGTTTTGAACATATTTTTAAGGCTACTTTGATGTCTGCCCATCAGACATGCCTATGAACTTCAATATCTGGATCCCCTCAAATGTAGTTTTTGTTACTGACTTTTTCCCTGTGTATGAGTCCACTTTCCTCTTTCTCTGCATATTTATTATTTTTTTTTTTTAACTGGACATTTTAGATAGTACATTGTAGCAACTCTGAACATTGATTCATCTCCCTGCTTTCTGGGCTTGTTGTAGTTGTCTTATTTATCTCTTTAGTTACTTGGCTGGACTATTTTAGTGGTTTCTTACCCTTATAGTGTGAAGTTTCTGATATAGCTCCTCAGAGGGTGCAGCCCCAGGATTGCACACAGTCACCCTTGGATGAGAGTGGTTTTAGTAGGTCTCTTTCTCTGTCTCTTTCCCTCATTTATGTTACACTATCTTCTGTTGGTATCATACTCAGCTCTTAGGCTATACTAATTGTCGGATGGTTTCACTCTTGTTTTAGACAATGTCCATGGAGGCATAAATTGCCCCAAGTCTGAACCTATTAAGTTTAGGTCCCTTTGCAGAAATAGTTTGTTTTGTTCTGACTTCAAGAGGGCTCTTCTTATCTTTCTATTTCTCGGGTCATCTCTGGTAAACTAGCTGTCTTTCAGTTTAGCCTGTTTTCTAATGGAGCTACCAGCCTCCTCTTAATTGTTTACCACCAAAATATCTATTGTTTTTGAGAGGGCCTTTAGATTTAAAATTCTGCATACTTTATTCTAAATAAAGTCAATTCTTTTGAGAAGAGCTTTAAAGCTCTCTGTTCCTAGAGATAACCTCTCCCCTTAAGACAAATTTCTGACCCAGTGCTCCTTAGCTGGGGGTGGGGACAGTTTCCCTCTTCTCTTGGAATAAAACCCTGCTTTATGCGCGGGGCCCTGAGTGAAGGCAGCAGCCGCTGGTCTTCATATCTTGCCTCTCCCATAGTGTAACCTCAGTCCTATAAGTGAGCTGGGGTGAAGGTGATTGAGGCCCCACTAGTCTTGGCTTGCCACACCTGAGGTAGAGGCTTGGTCTTGTGAATGAGAGATGGTTAGAGGAAGGGAGCCCTGACTTCTCAGTCACACTCACCTGGAATTAAATCTATGCCACCTGGAGCTGGGGGAGAGTGAGAAATGCTGGCACCTGCTCCTCCTGCAGAGATACCCTATCTCTTGACTGGGAGCTGGGAGAGAAGGAGCCCTATCTTCTTGAAAACACTATCTGTAGTGGAGCTTCCATCACACTGAGCTGGGAGATGGGGGCGGGAGGATCTGGGTCATCGTTTAAGTGCCACAGACAGTTCTTACTGAGATTAAGTAGAATTTCTTGAATAAATATTTCTTCATTTGCTTTATGTCCTTAGGACAACTTGCAGATATTTTAAATGTCTTTTTAAATAATAATTTTCACCTGTTATTTTTGTTTCACTGGGGAGTGAGTTCATAATGCTCCTCATGCCACCATTCCAGAAGTCAAAGCACGACTATTTATTTTACAACTTCTCTAGGCAAGCCACTATATGACCTTCTGGATGTAATGCATACTGGATTAAAAAAAAATTCCTGTCATCAATAACTTAATAGAAGAGGCAGAAACGTCCACAATTAGCTATTATGTAGAGCACGTGTAAGAACTGGAGCAAAAGTGTGAAAAGCTGTCAGAGCTCAGGGTAAAAGCTCCATTGTACTTGAAGCAGCCTAAAATGGTTTCTTAGAAAAGTAGGAGTTGAGATGACTTTGAGAGACCAAGGTGGAGGAAAATGCAAATGGTAGGGAGGGTCAAGATGCACAAGAAGAGTGGTGAAGGATCCATTGTGTTTGCAGCAGAGGGTGCAAGCCTCAGACACTGGGAGACAGATCTGCAAATTAGGCCAAGGATATTTTGTAAAGATTCTTTGATTTCATACTAGTACTTATCTATATCATTTGAACCTAGAAAATATTTGTGAAGTAAAATGTGATTAAATGATATTAAATATCAAAACAGTACTTGGAAATCTGAAGAAGAGTGAAGCACACAGGATGTAATCATCCTAGGTGTGAACTGTATAACTATTGGTATAGCTAAGCCTTACCCAGATGAAAAAGAGTGCAAAGAGAAGATAAACAGAAACTCGCAGTTTAATGCATCAGTTTTTTCATGCAGCAGCATATATTTATTGAGCATATATGCATAGAAAGTATTGGGCTTGTCTCAAACAGAAAACAAAGATGAGTTAGAGCTTAACTTTTTCCTGTTTACTGTTTATAAGTGAATTAAGCCATGCAGACAAATAAATATAATTCACAATTGAAAGTATTAAATGGCATAAAAGAATTACAGTAAAAATTTTATGAGAGTGCCAAGGATGACAAAATTCTCTCTGGACAAGGGAAGTAAGGAAGACATCATGGAAAAGTGTGACATTTCATCCAAGTCTTGAATTTGGGAAACCTTGGTTACGCTCAGTGAAGGAAAGTGAATTTCAGCTGTGGCAGAAGTAACATGAGCAAATGCAAAGATTTTGGAAAGCTTGGGGTCTGTTTGAAGGAAAGCAGGTAATTCAGACTGAAAATATTGTCAGTTCCATAAAGGACCTCCACTTCAAGGGCACCTTGACAGGCTGGACACTGAGTTTATTCAAATAATTGTTAATGAGTAAATGATTCTTTTTTTTTAAAGCTCTGATCATCCTTTTATTTATATTTCACTTACATCAATTTTACAAGTGAGGTAGAGAATGGAGGTTAAAGGAGTAGAAAATCAAAGTTGAATTGTATTACAGTTGAATATAGGGCCACACGCGCACGCGCGCGCGCACACACACACACACACATTGCCCTCACAATCCCCTCCTTATGCTTCCAGCTTCTGTCGGAGTTGAAGGTTATGCTGAGATGGGAAAACTTGAGCTATAGTTGAAATGTTTAATTGAAAGTTGCTGCTCTTGGTCATTCCTTGGCTTTCGGTCCATCTAAGTCAACCCTGAATGGAAGTCCACCTCAGCCACCTGCTCTAGCAGCTCTGTCAGCCTATGAGTATAACTATGTGTGGTGTCAGGCAGTGGATCTTTAATATTTTTATTGTATTGCTCAGGAAGATCCTATAAAGAAGGAGCATTTGCTTCTTCTCCTGTTTCTACCAATACCTGCTCTCTTTAATACATGTATAGTTAGTAGTAGAATTTATTGAAGGTCAGAATATTCTTAGAATCAATGTTAATGCAATTCCTGATTACAAATCATCCTTATGTTAGCACTTCACTTGGAAGATGGTGAAAATAAATTTCTGGCTTCTAAACAATACTTTCTATGGACTAATTATCAAGAATAAGAAGAAAACACACATCACCGCTTTGGGATTCAGCGGTGAATCCCAATAAGGGCTGTATTAAGAAGGTGTGGTGTCAGCAAGATAACCAAATAAAACATCTCTTGCTCATATCCCCCCTCAACAACAATAATTTGGCATCCATCCATGGACAAAAGTACCTTTGTGGGAGCTACAGGATTCAGGGTAGGAGACTGTGAAAACTTAGTGCAGTCTAAGAATGAGGAGAACCATTTTAAGAAGACAAGTCTGCACCCGGCTGGTTAACTCACCAACTGTGGTCCTGGCTATAGACCCCAAAACAGCTCCATATCCATGAGGACTCAACTACAGTCCCATTTGGCTTTGGTTCTGTTACCGACACCATGTGCTAAGGGACCAAGGAGGAGTCACGCCCACCTGTGCAGTACGGTTATAGGCATACAGACCTTGATCCTAGCTCTGGACCCTGAATGGCCTGTGAACTGGCTCCAGCTCCTTTCAGTCACTGAGAAAATTGATTTAGACAATCACTCACAGATGAGATAGCCTTTGTGGAAGTCCAGGAGTCCAGCAGAGAAGTTCTAGCACACCGTTAGAGCAAAAAAATCAGATTGGATGCTTTGAAGAACATGAAAGGAACAGTTTGACTTTACCTGCACAAACCCTCCCCGAAGGCAGTACAGCTCAGAGCCAAAAGAGCCCTTCTTGGCTTGTGATTTCTCCTGCAGGGGAAAAATGAGAGCATGTGAGCGAGTGCTTGGCTTCCCTTCTGTGCAGGATGCTGCCAAACAGGCCTATTTCTCTCCTGCCCCATCTAGAGTACTGAGTCGTGAGCTGCACACTCAGGGCAGTGAGCAGCTGGGAGAACAACAGCCAGAACTCGGAATGGAACATATTAAAGGGATGCAGATCCTACTAAGCACATTATGGACTCCATTGGGAGGCCTGCCCATGAGCTTCTTGGGATGCCTTGCCTGTGAATTCCCCCAGTGCTCTGCATGACTCACCTACACAACCTCCAACCCCATGACTAACTCCCTATGCATGCTGTCAATGACAGTGAGAGTGAGCTTTGGCAGATGGCTACTGAGCATGTGCAAAAAGCTGGCCTGAATCTGTGGGCCTGGGAAAAAACAAAAACTTGGGCATACACCACCACCCTAGGTAAAGCAAAAGGGAGGCTGTCAGCAGCCAGCCTGTTTTGCAGGATTGAGAGAAAGCATACAAGCTTAAGAATTCTGCTACAAGAGGGAGCAAGCAGTGTGGAGCAAGCATATCCACAGAAGAAAGCCTTATAATCCCTAGCAGGGCTGATGGGAGGTATTTCTCTCCTGAAGTCAGTCAGTGAAGACTGGAGGACAGCAACACAAGACTGCAAGGAACACGAAAAATCAAGAAACCACGATACCACCAAAGGAACACAATAATTTATTGTTTACTGTTAATAAACAATAAACTACTGTTATATGTCAATTATATCTCAATAAAACTGGGGGGAAAAACAATAAATGAAATACTTGGGAATAAATTTTACCAAGGAAGTTAACATATGATCTCTACATTGAAAACTATAAAACTTGGATGAAAGAAATTGAAGAAGACACAAATAAATGGAAAGACATCTCACGTTCATGGATAGGAAGAAATAACATTGTTAAAAAGTCCATGCTACACAAAGTTATCTACAGATTCAATTCAACTCAAGTCAAAATTCTAATGCCATTTTCCACAGAAATAGAAATACTCTCTAAAATTTGGTTGGAATCACAAAAGACCCCAAATAGCCAAAGCAATCCCTGAGAAAGAAGAACAAAACCAGAGGCATCACATTTTTTTATTTCAAACTATATTACAAAGCTGTAGTAATCAAAACAGTATGGTACTGGCGTAAAGACAGACACAAAGACCAATGGAACAGAAAGCAGTGCTCAGAAGTAAGCCCTCACATATACAGTCAACTAATATTTGACAAGAGAGCGAAGAATGCACAATGGGGAAAGGCTGGCCTCTTCAATAAATGGTGTTGGGAAACTGGATAGTCATATGCAAAAGAATGAAATTGGACCTCTATCTTATACCAGTTACAAAAATTAACTCAAAATAGATTAAAGACTTAACCATAAGACCTGAAACTGTTAAGCTCCTAGAAGTAAATATAGGGAAAAGCTCCTTGAAATTGGTTTGGCAATGATTTTTTGGATATGACACCAAAAGCACAAGAAACCAAAGCAAAAATCAACAAGTGGGACTACATCAAACTGAAAAGCTTCTACACAGCAAAAGAAACAATCAACAAAATGAAAAGGTAACCAGAGGAATGAGAGAAAATATTTGTAAACCTTCTATCTGATAAGGGGTCAATGCCAAAATATGTAAGAAAGTCACACAACTCAATAGCAAAAACACAAACAATCTATTTAAAAAGGGGCAGAGGATCTGAATAGACATTTTTCCGAAGATGACATACAAATGGTGAACAGGTACATGAAAAATGCTCAAAATCACTATTCATCAGGGAAATGCAAATCAAAACCACTGTAAGATATTACCTCACACCTGCTAGAATGGCTATCACCAAAAAGACAAGAGATAATAAGTGTTGGCAAGGATGTAGAGAAAAGGGAACCCTTGTGCACTGTTGGTGGGATTATAAATTGGTGCATCCACTATGGAAAATGGTATGGAGGTGCCTCAAAAAATTAAAAATGGAACTACCATATCATCCAAAATTCTCACTTCTGGGTATATGTCCCAAGGAAATGAAAACACTATCTTGAAGAGATATTTGCATGCCCATGTTCATTGCAGCATTATTCAATAGCCAAGACATGGAAACAACCTAAGTGTCTGTCTATGAATGAACGGATCAAGAAGATGTGATATATATACATATATATAATGGAATATAATTCAGCCATGAAAAAGAAAGCCCTGCCATTTGCAACAATGTGGATGGACCTTGACAGTATTATGCTAAGTGAAATAAATCAGACAGAGAAAGACAACTATTGTGTGATCTCATTTATATGTGGAATCTAAAAATGCTGCACAGAAACAGAGAGGAATGGTGGTTCCCTGGGGCTAGAGGGTGAGGGAATGGGGAGATGGTAGTCAGTGTGTACAAACTTCCAGTTATAAAGTGAATAAGTTCTTTGGATCTGAGATACAGAAAATTAAAAAAAAGAAAATATATATTAATGTGAACATAACCTTGTAAGTAAGCCTCGTCTCTCTAGAATAACAATTTTTGAAGAGTTTTCCATAGGATATTAACAGATGTTCATTCTAAAAATAATTCTATGACAACACAAATGCTGAGATAAATGAAATTTAATAGGTTTCTTTACTGCAGAACTTTTCAGTGTTTATCCTAAGCTAATGTGCATTGTGAAGCTTCAAAAGGGGACGATAGTATTCATTGTTGCCAAGACACATTTGCATATAGAACCTTCTCCTCCCAAAAGAATTGACCAGGCTACCATTCACGGAAGAGATTTGGGGAAGCAGTGCCAGGTATTAGGATGGAGAGCACTGGGGTTCAGACTGAGAGGTTCCATCTTCCCCTGCTCAGTATATTTTCTGGACCCCACTTTCCCATTGGGAAAATAAAAGTAATCACAGCCATCTATTATCTTGGCTGGAGGCCTGTTGGTTCACATAGCACATAGGAACATTATATACAAAATAAAAATATATTATCTGATGAATATCTTACATATTATCAATTATTTTCACTCTTCATAATTTTATAAATTTAAAAATAAAACACCAAATTTTCAAAGTGCTGCTTTTCATTTGTGTACTTAAAAAATGTCATGATGGTAACCATAGATTTCTACTAAGGCTGGTGAGAACAATTGCGTCTCCAACAAAAAGGAAGAATACTTAAAATGCACTCAAAATATCTAGCCTCAGGAAATCTTTTTAAAATGATCTCACAGGTGTTTACATTCCTAGTGATTGGAGAAGTGTCCTCAGAAAGCTGTTTAAACACTTAATGGCACACCCAAGGAAAGAATCTGAGACATTGTTATAGGAATCAAACTTTGAAGCCCTACACATGTCAAGATTTAAAAGTAGAAAGTAACCCATTTTCAACTGAATATCCCACTTACAGTTTGTTCAGCAGACTCTGCCCATGTGTAGAGAAAAGGGTGGTAGAGCGTTCAAGTTCATAAATATAAGAGAACATAAGTATGTGTAAATGTTAGCAAGTAGCAAACCTAAAATCACTAATTAACAAACACTGCCATTTAGGTGTTATAAAAAACACTTTTATTGGCAATTGTTTTAGAATCAGTTTCTTTGGAAGTAAAAGAAGTGTATTTATTTTTAAAGTTCAAGTTATTGAGAGAGCGGAGAATGGTATCTATTGACCATCTACCAAAGCAAAGAGCTTGTTTTCTGCATATGTTAATATAAGACATCAATCTGTGTCCCCCACAGAAGACTTACATCATGGGGGGTTGATCATCCTCATACTGCAAGTTTCCTGGTCATTAGTGTCACTCTCACAGCTGTTTTGTGAGGGTGAATCATATAAGATGCTGATATTCAGTAATATATTAGTAAATAAATACAAATATAGTGATAGAAATACCATGTATCATTTTCAACAGCAATTACAGATGGCTTAAACAATTAGTAGTGAAAAATAATGTGGATCTTTAATATTTATAACCTAAAAAGGTCTTATATATCATAAAAAGCTGTATAAAAATATAGTATAAAACTTAAGTAAATCTACTATACTTTTCTGATGTTAATAATTCCTTCTGTATTAATCATTGGGAATTTGGGTTCAGTAACTCTTTTTTCATAAAAAGCAAGTACATTTGAATTTCATTAAAAATAATCTTTGAGTCAAAAAATCTTTTTCTTCCCCATGAGTAAAAGAATAATAAAAAAGGCCTAAATACACTTTAACCAAGCTTGCCATTTCCCTTTATATTTTAACATTTTCTCATAAAAATTCATCTAATTTTTTAGAATCTAGGCAGGTGCTTATTTTTTAAGCAAGCAGCCGCGATTGTTTACGGAGCAGATGTGGATTATAAGTAAGCGGAGCAGAACACTTTGGAATAATTCCCACTCAAGGTACATGAAGATGATATTTAAGCAACTCCTGATATTTCTCCAGAGATTTAGCTTAAAAGTTTAAAAATAATCAGGTCATGTTGCAGTTCTAAAGCTGTGAAAAACACAGTTTTTTTTTTTTTTTATTGATGTTTTAATGGTTTGTAACATTGTGAAATTTTGGGTTGTACATTTTTGTTTGTCCATCACCACATATATGACTCCCTTCACCCCTTGTGCCCACCCCCCACCCCCACTGCCCTGGTAACCACAGTCCAGTTTTCTCTGTCCATGTGTTGGTTTATATTCCACATATGAGTGAGATCATACAGTGTTTGTCTTTCTCTTTCTGGCTTATTTCACTTAACATAATACCCTCCAGGCCCATCCATGTTGTTGCAAATGGGACGATTTTGTCTTTTTTTATGGCTGAGTAGTATTCCATTGTATATATATACCACGTTTTCCTAATCCAATCGTCAGTCGAGGGACACTTAGGTTGCTTCCACTTCTTGGCTATGGTGAATAATGCTGCAATGAACATAGGGGTGCATAAGCCTCTTTGGATTGTTGATTTCAGGTTCGTTGGATAGATTCCCAGTAGTGAGATGGCTGGATCATAGGGCATCTCTATTTTTAATTCTTTGAGGAATCTCCATACAACACAGAAGTTTTTATTGTGCACTTTTTGTGTGCAGATATTTTCCTCTATGTCTTCCAGCTTTAATGTATCTTAACCATGCTTCATTTGGCTGTTACCAGCATCAACAATGTTAGAGCAATTGAATTCCAGGAAGAAGGTTCCAAACTGTGTCTCCTACGGATTGTAATTTTAACTCATTTCTTAGTTACTTTCTCAGCCATGTTTGCACAGTTTTGTTTCGTTTTTTATCTCTGGTCTATTTACAGAGATAAATTAATTGTTAAATTAAACAAATTATACAGGAAAAGATGAAGTGAACCTGCACACGAGTTGTCAGAGTTCACATCGTTTGACCTACTCTTTGCCAAATATTGCAATTAAGGATGGAGGTTCAGCAGTTTTGCTAAGCTAAGAACTATGAGTACCAACATAGTTCTGGAAAGTAATCACCAAAGCAGCTATAATCATTTGATGGTAAACAAGGACCTCTTACGTAATCACCAAAGAAACAGTGGTAGGTCCTCTTGACCCTCACCAAGAATCAGAGAACTGAATGCATTGAGCATAGCTGCTTTCAGTAAACTGACAGTTCTCAAAGGTTAAGCAGTAAATTTCAGGTTCAAAAAAAGGGCATTTCATCATCAAATGTTAGCAATGCTTAAGCTGAGTAAAAGCCATGAAAATGAAAACAAAGGCTGAAAGTTTCCTGAGAAACAGCACAAGGAAAAAACTGTACAAAAAGTTGGAAATGCCCAAGTGGGTCATGCTAAATAACATCAAGCTGAGGTGTATGCCACTCTGGGTACATAGACAAGTGGAAATCTGTAGTAATCCATGTGTCAAGTTGGTGCCCTGGGTGGGGAAATTCCCTCCGAGTAGTGGCAGTATTACCCCAAATTATTTATGAGATTCTCGGTGCCTGCATGTGTAGTGATGTGATTGAGAGAACAGAGTCTAACATTAAAAAAAAAATGCTTTGCAAACTCCCCTTCTCTGCATTCTGCTCTCTCCAGTCTCTTTGCTGTTGGCTCACCCAGGTGGAGAATGAGTGACCCACATTCACTCTCTCTGAGGAAGCTGGGCGTAGAGGGCTTCTGCTGCCACTAGGAATGGTACCATGAGCTTGTCTAAACTGACTAAACACAAGAATGGGAAAAGTGCCCAGGCCGCTGGGCAGCCTGACAGGACATACTGCCATTTCCATTACGTCCAATATCGCATGACGTGCAGCCTGTTTACACTTCTCACAGCAGTTTCTGGGAAGCAGCATATACTAAAGTGAGTGCTTTTCACTTTTGTTCTACAGGCCCTAAAGTTCTGGGCTTAAACCTCAGTACTGTCTGTTTTATTTATTAGGCATCTAGAAAATATTATAATAAATGGGATTGGGAAACATTTTGATAAAAAGAGCCTGGATAATGTTCCTATAAAAAGGGATGTGTTGGCTAAAAAACATTTTAGAAACATAGTGGATAAAGTCCTGATTTGGAACTAGAGTGAACTGGATTAGAATCCTGGCTCTACCACTTTCTGTGGGAATGTGCTTGGGCAACCTAACCTAACTTAGCTTCAAATTAATCATCTAAAAATAAGGATAATGATATTTTATGGGCTTGTTATGAGGATAAAAGAGGATGATGAAATTAAAACTCACTATAATTCCTTAAAATGCCTTAGAACTCACTTAATGACACACAGTCTGCACCCAACGGCAGTTGTTACTGTCATTATTCCTTTATAGAATAGAAAAAACCAGAAAGGCTTGGGATGGTTCTCAATTTTCTAGGGTTAATCACAACCCTTGTATGTGGCTTTAGCACAGAGCAGAGTACAAACTAGAATAGATCCCTAGCCACAAAGCCAGATCCCACCTACAGAGGCCTAGGCAACACATAGGTATTGTTGTAAAATGAGTTATCAATAATTATGGGGGCTGGGAGGCAGGTATTTTATAAAAAGTTCCAGGCAGACTGAGAAAATCATTTCGACAAAGCTATAGATCAATGTTAATTGATGTATTTGGTTTTCTGAATTATAAGTAATTTGAACTCTATATGGTTATCGGAATAGTAATTTTTGAGTAATTTGTATACGTTTCTCCCCCAAATCCTGTAACAACATTTTAAGACAAATATTATTAACCACAGTTCAAACATTAAGACACTGAGGACCAAAATGATTAGGGAACATACTCAAGATCAGAAGCCAGAAATGGCAGAGCCCAGATTAGAACCCACATCTGTCTGACTCTAAAATCCTGCTCTTTTCACTCTCTTGCAGCCTTGGATTCCCAGCAAATACTAAAGATGGTGTTTGGATGGGAGCCCCAGTGTTCGTGGCAGGAACTCTCAGGACTCTTTGCTGCAGTTTCTCTGGTGCACTGCTCCCCAGTCCTGCCTCCCTAAGATCAGTTCAGGGAGGCTGCCTCAGTGACCACAGATCCCAACAGCACTTGCTCTGGCTCAGCGTTGGGACCGGGGAGAAGGAAAGTGTACTAGGGCTACCATAATAAGTACCCCAAACTGGTTAGCTTAAAACAACAGAAGTCTGATGTCAGGTTGTCAGCAGGACCATACTCCCTCTGAAACCTACAGGGGAATCCTTCCTTGCCTCTTCCTAGCTCCTAGTGGTTTTCTGGCATCTTTGGCGTTCCTTGGCTTGCAGCTGCATAACTCTAATCTCTACCTTCATCGTCACATGGTATTCTCCCCTGCGTGTCTCTGTCTTCACCATAAACTATCTTCCATAAGCTGTAAGAACATCAATCATATCAGATTAGGAGAGCATCCTTCTCCAGTATGACCTCATCTTAACTAATTAATTATGTTTACAATGATCCTATTTCCAAATAAATGTACATTCTGAGGTGTGGAGGGTTAGGATGTCAACATATCTTTTTTTAGGGGATACAATTCAACTCATTACAGAGAGAAACTTGCTTCTCTCATTTTTCTCTTCCATTCTTCCTAAAACTTAGTTTAATCTGTAGTAATGGTTTGGAACTTGACCTGAGATATTGTCTTTATAGAACATAACAGAATTCCAGAGCCAGGAAAATATAAAGTACAGACTTAAGCCATCCTTATGGAATATCCCTATTGGCTTCTTCCTAAGAATCATTGCATATGTTGGTAATAGGATGGGAAATTAACAAAAATTAATTGTTCCTGATATACTTCGGCATAGTGGAAATTAAGGCACCACCCTTCCATGTCTTTCCTTTGTCATTAGAATGGAGATGTGTTTTTTTTATAGTTAGGTCATTGCCACATTCATTTTTTCCAGGAAAGTTTCTCAGCCTCTATCACTCCTCATTAGAACAACAGTCAGTCTTTGAGACCACATGAAAATGTTAGAAGTGCGGTCATAACCTGCATCACAATCTCATTTATGATCGAACATTTAACAGAAAGCCCGTGGCCTGGAGGGAATACAGATGACCAGAGAAGAGCAGATGGAATGAATGAGTGGCCACAGCGGCCACCTGCAAAGTTGTGCTGCCACGGGCGTAGCAACTCACTCTACAGCCGTAGACACTGCAATCATGAACTGGATCAAGAAGGAATCAACCTCAGCTGCAGCTGCCAGGAGGGCTGTTGACTGGGGTGACTCTGGGACTTGGACCCCAAACAGAAAACTATTATTCCCATTAGAAAGAGCTTGAAATGATTGTTAATTCCACACCGTCTAGAAAATTAGTGGGAGCAGAAAGACACTATCCAGAAAAATTTTTTAAAAGGTCAAAGAGCCTTCTGATTGTAAAGATGCCAACAGAACCAAGCAAATAGAGGAGGTCATTCATAGGATGATAAATTAATACAACAACAAAAATTGGTGGAAAGGATTTCCCTTGATGTCGTGTCTGAGTACTTGCAGATGGAAAGGCTAAGAATGAATTCTGCACATTGTAGGAAAGGCCCTAATGGGGCTTAGAGAAGAGGGTGAGCTTTGTGTTCAAAGTAATGCTGCATAATGTTAGTCCAACTATTATAGCTAACTTTTTGCCTCCAAAAGTCTTATATTAAAATATTTCTACCTGTAGGTATTATCTGAACTCCCTTCCTGAAAATGGGGGAGGCCCTGGGCACTGTGTGTCCCAGGAATCTGGTCAAGTTCAATGGGAAGTGGGTGTATGTGAAGGGGGTCAGTCCTCCATGGGCTGCGCTACGTGGACCCCAAGGGGGTGAACCAAGGAGGAGGTTCATGGGGAAGAATTTCAAATGAAAGTCAGGCAGACCATCCAACCAACTTATTTGTCAGAGAGAGCTAGACAGAGAGGGAGGATCCAGGTATGAGGCAGAATCTTAGGAAAATGGATGAGAACAAATGTATTCTGAGCAGAGGAAGTTCAGAGAGCTCGGAGGAATGCCCCAAACCTGAGAAAAGAGTTTATTATAGAGGACTCATGGGCCTCAGGCAGGGAGACAGGAGACATGGAGTAAACCTGGACGAGGAGCTTATTTCTTTATGCATGAACTGTTACCTAGACAGTCCCACTTCTTCCTTGTTTGGCTTGTCTGACCTATGATTGGCCCTCAAGCATGGCATCGTGAAACAAAACAGAGGAAACCGAGCCAGGTGCACTCCTTTTAGAGTGGCAAGGACTGACCAGGTGCCATCTACTCAACTATGAACCACCAGAGCTTTTAACAGTAAAATCCCATAGCATTACAAATAGTGTGTCTTTGTGAAGGTAAAAGGAGCTTATGAAATGTGTGGCCAGTTGGCACAAGGGAAACCTGTGTGGATTTTTTTTCGACATTAAAACTCTGATTACGATAATTTAAATAGCTTTCTATTTCCACAACATTGAATTTTGAAAAGCTTAAAGTTTCCTGGGCTTCTTTTGTGAATCCTTGTAACATTTTCCTGAGGCAGGTGGAGAACAAATACCTTCATTACAGGTGCTCAGATGATCCACTGTACTGAATTATTCTGAGAAGCACCCAGTATGTTTCTTGATCTACACATGCACTCATGTACCCTGCTCTGATGGTGCTCAGATGATCTATTGTACTGAATTATACTGAGAAGCACCCAGTATGTTTCTTGATCTACACATGCACTCATGTATCCTGCTCTGATGGTGCTCAGATGATCCATTGTACTTAATTATACTAAGAAGCACCTTGTACATTTCTTGATCTACATGTGCACTCATGTCCCCTGCTCTGATGTCAGGATGGTCCTAAGTGGGTGCCCATCTCCTATGAAACAGTGACTGCATTTTCCACAGCCTTTCAGAACATCTGCCAGTGCTACCCAAACAAATCCTGGTGTAATTAGGCAGTTCTAATGTAAATGTTTAATAGAGGCAGGGGATTCACGTCTGATTACTTTGCTGCTACAGAGAAATCGGACCTAATTTAACATTAAGCCTGTAATTGGCAAATAGAGCTCTTTTGCTAGGGCAAACTAAATCCCTTGCATTTTTATAATAACCTGCATTCAAAATTTAAATTTAAATAACCCAGATAATCATAGCCCTAATTTGAACACACTAACCTGGTCAACCTCATTTAAGTTGCTTTCAAAAGGTAAATTCAAGGCTCTATTTTCTTGAATGGACTTTATGAGGAGCTATTTTTTTGTTTGCTTGTTTTAGTAACATAGGAGTCTTTTACATCTTCTGTCACCCTTGTTTTTCTTTTTCTTCTCTTTTTTTTTCAGTGCTTGCAGAGCGCACGTCTGTGTATTAGAAAGTTTATGGATTTTATAGTTCATGTTAAAACAGCACAAACGTAAATGGTACAAATCATCTTAACACACATCTCTGTTTGGTTCCTCTAGCAAGAGCAAAAGATGCCCAGTGACTCCATGTTTTATGTTTCAGTAGGGGTAGCAGTTTGGGCCAGTCTGAATTCTCCATGTCTTAAGGCGATTAGCCCTGGCTGTTGCTGAGCAAGTTTCTGTTGGTGGTCAGGGCAGCTGATTGCCCTTATACTTAGTGCCAGAGATTGGCATCTGAATAGAGGCCGCAATTTTGTTCTCTAGTTATTGGTAATGACAAGATCTTGGGTATGGCCATAAGAGTGCGTGTCTGAGAAAAGTGGGTGGATAACATCATTGTAGAGAGGAAATCAAGCAACTGAGAGGCCAGAGTGCAGGAAGGACTAGCTACATGTATACTGAAATTGCCAAGAGTTAAAGCAGGAGCATAAAAAGAATGATGGGATCTAGGATCTAGAATCAACAGAAACGAAAGAAAATAAGAAAGCATGAGAGGTCTTTAGAAGGAAGGGAAGAAGAATAGTTTGAAAAGAACAAGGAGGAGCGGGTCAACCATCTGTCCCACCTTCCAGCACAACGTACAAGGCAGAAGAAACAGACACCATTTGAGGGGGTTAAGAGGAAGCAAGGTTCTCAGGAGAGAGCCAGGTTCTGTTACATCAAGAATGCAAAAGGAGTATTTAGATAAAAAGCTAAGAATGTAGGGGGATTTGCTGATGATGGAAGGTGAGGTCCAGAGGGCACAGTGGAAGAGTTTCAGAAGTTAGAGAGGGGTGGAAACAGGGGACAGAAAAGGGGTAGGACAGAGCCTTTTGGGGATAAGGGACTAGAAGGTGACTGATGTCCTACATCATCTTCTTTGGTGACTGGAGACAGAAGAATCAAGCTTAACAAAGTTAGTCCCTGTTGGTTCAAAGCAGGTAGTGGTAGAAAGGCTGAGAGTGTTGGGGAATAGAGAGGAGTGGCTCCCTGGGGCTCTCTCCACCTCCAATAAGGGTGTAGACACTCTGCAGGCATCACTGTCATTAGTCCCAGGCTGCTGGTCACCCTGTGATCCCTGCTGGACAGGAGGAAATGCTCCTGGAGAATGAGTGCTATGGTTGTGTCCTCATTGATGAAACAGAGACTTTTGGAGAAAACTGGTGTTACTCCAAATGAGCAGACTCAGTTTTTACTCCTAACCATGAAGGCATAAGTAGGCATGACCTCAGTCACAGTGCCCTGGTCCACTCCAGGTACTGCAACACTATTGAGTACTGCCTTATTTCTCCAGAATTCCTCAAATTCTTCTATGGTCTATACTTCAAATATGTTATTTGAAGTATAAGGGACCTAATAAATATTCAAGTTCGACCCTCTTCATTTTACAAATGAGAAAATTGAGACAGAAACGGATTAAGTTCCTGGGATAATGTCTTGCTGAACGTTAATGGACAAGTCAGAATTATAACTCAGATATTTCAATTCCTAATCTTTCACTTTTAGGTTTCAAGTGCCCTCTGTTGGCTTCTAAATTATTATGGCCTTAATCACTTTAAAAAAATAGTTTTAGATCAGAAAATACACAGATTATTTAATTCATGAACTAAAAGTTTTAAAGTGGTAGTGTTTTGATAATAAGAATATAGACTTTATCCACATTTCAAGCATTTTTCACAAAATAGTTAATAGTATTGCATGAACAATGTTAACATGTGGTCAAGGGGGAACTACAGGCTGAATAGGGAGAATAAAATTGGAGTTACCATAGGAACCGTACCTAAAGAAAGTCTTCTGAATTCTCGCCTTCAGTCTCCCTGGCAATAAAGGTCGCATTAGAGAATCAGCCCTCCCGCCCTGGAGACTGCACCTCCTTAGTCAGTAGGTTTTGAACTTCCTTTATGAAGGATTTTTCTCAGGGAGACATTGGACACTAATCCATATGTTTAAAATGACACACACAAAGCCTTTGACTGGTATGACATTATACACCTGAGGCATCAAGGTGATTGCATTCTTCAAGTTCACCATTTGTTGTTGTTTCTTTGTTGCAGAAATTCCATCTTTTCATTGATAGGATATATTGCTTAAAGTATTGTATTTTATGGTAGTCTTTTTGGATTTTTTTGCTGACAGAGTTCAAACATAGAGGGTAAACTGAGTATAATTTGGAAAAGAATAAGAGAATTATGAATTAGGTGGAATAATTTATGTTATTACACTAACAACCTGTGATTTTTCGTTTTTCTATAGTGAAAAACAGAAGATACTATTTAGGTTGAATTTTGCCCTCAAATACACAACTTTCAAGATAGAGTAGTGTGCAAATTCAATCCAGCTCAACTTTATAAATGATTAAAAGCACGAGTATACCAGTTTCTAATATTACTATGTCCCCTGGACCTCCTAAGTAATTTAAGCAGTTAAAAGTCAAGATATCAATACAAAAATAAATAAAAGCTATCTGATTAATCAGGTAATTACGTTGTAAACATTAAGTATTAAAATATAATTTTTCTGTATTATTAATTTTCTGTAAAGAATTTCAGTTTCTAGAAAAGCAGCTTTTAGAAACTGTCATGCTATTCTGAATCACTTGCTTGATAACTTCATGTTAATATATAGCTAACCGATGAGGAATGATAAAGTCCCCCTTTTTGTGTTCTGCCTCTTCTGCCTTTGTATTTCCTATTCTCTATAAGTTTAAGTAGGGGAAAAAAGATAAATTAAATATAAACAACTTATGTATCAACTGCCAATATTTTCTTCACATTCTGAACACAACATATTTTAATCTATAGAGATATCCTTATTAATATTTCAAATACTGATGGAATTAATGTTTCATTGGGATCTGTCATCCAAATTCCTTTATCCTTGTTTCAAAAGATTGTGTAGCGTGACATATCAAAAATTGTGTTATTAACAACTCAGAAAATCACTGCTTGCCTCATGGAAATCACTGTCATTCAGAGGTTGAGATTCTCGGCCCAAAAGCTCAACACATTTTCAGTGGCATCATAGTAATTATAGAAAAGAAGGCACCAGAAAGTCTCTGATTCTTAATCCATGCTTAAAAGATGTGAGTAACACAGGGTCATCACACGGAAAATTAAAACTACATAACTGAATCAGAACTTCCTGGAGGCATCTGATTCTACTCTGGGCAAGAGAAAAATATTAGTAGCTAAAACATTCCAAATCTCAGGAAAATAAGATTTTAGTGTCACTATTCAAATTTTTCTTACCAGTTCCTTACAGAAATAGTTGCTATTTTATTCTCTTGCAGATGAATTGGTGAAGTCGCTCTGAATGATTAGACAATCAGTTTATGTGGGGCTTTCTTCACACAACCTAAATTAACATTATTTAATTATAACACAGGCTGTATTTTCTTTCTGAATTGCAGTCAGTTTGTGTCTGGAAATGTAAAATATCTCATAGAAAATGGGACAAAAACAAAAGTTGAGAGAAAAGCTTAAACTTACTATATTTGCTTAAAATTTCGCAGGAAATTAAGAATGAGAAATGTTAAATTGAAGTTAAGAAATTACTCTCTACATAACTCTAATTTCCTCGAATGTTTCTTTTTATAGTCACCTTGCTTTATATCCCTCATATTTTATTAACAAAATTAAGAAAAATAAATCCCCCATTTTCCCCTCTTTCTCAAAATTCTTTAAATTTTTCACTCCAATATAGTACACAAGAAGTTTTGTTTTGAGTTAAGGCAGAATAAGACATTCAGACCATACTACACCTAAGAAGAACTGGAGAAGATGTACAAGACATTTTAAAAAATCCTTTGAATGATATCAAAGCGCTATGAAGCCTATGGAGAATCAAGAGACGAATATCTAAGAAAACAAAAATACCCAAGAGGTGATTCTGGCTTTTGGGAGGAAGCAATTTTCTTTTAGATTCTGAAAGCCTATGGGACATATTCACAATCATAGTACACGCAAAATATTTACAAAAATTTATCACACTTTGGACTACATTTCAAAGGACTCATATAAACAAGTTGCTACTTGATCACAAAGAGTTAACCAGAAAATTGTCATTATTTGTAAATTAAGCAACATATCACTAACTCTTGAATTAAAGAGAAATCATGATGTAAATTTAAAATTAATTTGAACTAAATGATAAAATTCTACATTATGAGATTTGTAGCATGTAGCTAAAGTCATGCTTAGAGAGACATTTATAGCTATAAATAAATATTTTAGAAATAGTAGAAAGGCTTAAATATTTGAGCTGAGTATTCCTCTCAAGAAGTTATGAAAACAGCAGGGTTAAACCAAAGAAAGAAGAAGGAAGGAAATAAAATTAAGAGCAGAAATTGATGGTATAGAAAACGAGCATAGACTAGAAAGGAACAAAAGAGCCAAAAGTTGTTTACATGAAAATATTAATAAGATGTTTTTATGAAAAGACTAATAAAATAAAACCCCTTTTAAGCTTATCAAGAACAAAAGGAGAGAAGATACAAATAACCAATACTGGAGTCAAAAGGGGATATCACTATGCACTCTACAGACAACAAACACACAATACAAGAGCATTAGTAACAACTTCATGCCAATTAATCAATAGTAAATGAAAAGTACAACTTCCTGTAACAATACTAATAGCAAACCTGACTTAAGACAATATAGAAAAATCTGAATAGTCTTGTAACTATTTTTTCCGCAAGGAAAATGCTACACCCAGAATACATCAATGAAAAATATTCTACCTAATATTAAGCAAGACATAATACATTTATTACATAAACTCTTCCAGAAATAGAAAAGGGGAAACACGTCAAAATTAATATCATAAATCCAAATTCTTCAAAAACAAAATGTGTCAAGGGCGTTAGTAAAGTAAAAATTATAAGCCTATACATCTTGTGATTTAAATGTAAATATTCTTAATAAAAATCTAGGAAACCACATCCAGCAATATTTATAAAAGTGAATACATCTTAACCAAGTTGGACTTATTTCAGGAATTTAAAGTTAGTTTAACATTAGAAAATCAAGTAATATCATGCATTGCTTTTATTCTAGGAAGAGAAGGAAACTGACTTAATCTGATCTGAACAATTATCCGAAAATAATCTGATAATTAGGTGATCTGATTATTGTAAATAACACCATTCATAATTTTTTTAGATCTCAGTAAATAACAT
The DNA here is from genome assembly GCF_057802395.1 of Ceratotherium simum simum. Lineage (NCBI taxonomy): Eukaryota > Metazoa > Chordata > Mammalia > Perissodactyla > Rhinocerotidae > Ceratotherium > Ceratotherium simum. Next base: position 23,632,501 of record NC_141930.1, on the reverse strand, counting down.
ACTTGTTAATGAAATATTGAGTGCCCTACCTCAAAGATCTGGAATGGGATAAGTATGTTCACTATAACCATTTCTATTCTACAGAGTACAAAAGTGCTCTGTGCATTAGGCAAGTGCATTAAGGCAAGAAAAATACATAAAATGCTTAAAGATTGGAAAAAAAGAAACAAAATTGGCATTATTCAAAAATGATTTAATTGTATGTTAAGATAATTTACATATTTACAGATAGCTTATTAGAATTAATTCATAAGTTTGGCAATGTTGCTAGATAAAAGCTCAAAAATTATACAAAAAGTCACTTGCATTTCAACATGTCATCAATAAATCATTAAAAATGAAATAAAATTAGGGGCTGGCCTGGTGGCGCAAGCGGTTGGGTGCGCGCGCTCCGCTGCGGCGGCCCGGGGTTCGCTGGTTCGGATCCCGGGCGCGCACCGACGCACTGCTTGGCAAGCCATGCTGTGGCGGCGTCCCATATAAAGTGGAGGAGGATGGGCACGGATGTTAGCCCAGGGCCGTCTTCCCCGGCAAAAAAAGAGGAGGATTGGCGGATGTTAGCACAGGGCTGATCTCCTCACAAAAAAAAAAAAAAAAAAAAAGAAATAAAATTATCATTTATAATTGCAAAAGTATCAAATATACTATCTAAAAAGCCATGTGGAAAAAACATGGATCCATACATTACCCCATATGTAGAAATCAATTCTGAGTGGGTGTAAATGTGAAATGTAAAACAAAATCTTTTTGGAGGATAATAAAGATAGGGAACAATAGGAACTCTCATTCATTGCTGATGGAAATACAAAACGGCACAGCCACTTTGGAAGACAGTTTGGCAGTCTCTTATAAAGTTAACACAGTTTTACCTTATGATCCAGCAAACATGCTTTATAGTGTTTATCCAACTGATTTGAAAACGCATGTCCACACAAAAACCTGCATGTGAATGTTTACAGCAGCTTTCTTGGTAATCTCCAAAAACTGGAAGCAAATAAGATGTCCTTTATTAGCTGAATAGAGAAACTGTGGTTCATCCATACACTGAAATATTATTCAGTGATATAAAGAAATAAGCTACAAAGCCACGAAAACAGATGGAGAAATCTCAAATACCTATTGTGAAGAGAAAAAACCCCATTATATGACATTCTGGAAAATGCAAAATTACAAAGACAGTTAAAATATTAGTAGTTGCCAAAGACTTAAAGAGACAAGAGAGTGATGAATAGGTCAAGCATTGGGAATTTTTAGGGGAATAAAACTATTCTTTATGATACTGTAATTGTGAATATAAGACCTGACGCATTTGTCATAGAACTCATAGAACTGTATACCACAAAAAGTAAATCTTGGTCTATGCAAATCAAAAAATATCATTTAGGAGGTTGGGGTATCCCAGGAAGAAACACAGATTGTGACAAGGGAGTCTAACTATATGACAAATGTATAAAAGAATCTCGCTGAAGGGATTGGGGAAAGATGCCGAGCTAAGTATTTCTGGAAATGAGTTGCATCTATAAGACTAAAGATATAAGGAGCTGCACATAAACACTGTACTCCAGTTGATAAAGTTGTTTGTCACAAGGTTAGAGGTTAACAATTCTGGTACTGCTATACATGTACACTGGAATGGAACAATTATGTTAATGGATGACAGATAATGGGAGCCAGATTTCTTGCCATTGGACTGGGAATTTACAAATAACTAAGGGGAAGGGGCTAAAAATATCCATGTGGCAAAACATTAGAGTTGGAGACATCATATGAATTCATGTTTAGCTTAATATTGATAGTTGCATATGGAAATATTTATAGATATGTTTAATACACATGTTAGTATAACACATATATTTTTTTGCTTTTTAGCTGAAAGGGCTTAGAAGAAATAACACTGGTATAGCAACAGGCATGCCTAGCATCCAGAATTTGGTTTCTAATACCATTCTCCAATAAAAGGAACCAGTGCTCCTTGGAGAAATGGCTGATTCTAGGACTGGGACAGAAAATACACAAGATCAGGCTGGAGCATCTGTAGCGCTAGAAAATAAGACAGTCCCCAAAACAAAATAAACAAACAAACGAAACCCCACACACTGATAGGAGTATGTCCAAGGAACACACGAGCCACCTGGAAGAGCTCCCAATGGCCAAAGCTGGAATAATTTCAGCATCAAAATGATCAGTAGTATTGGGCTATTTCCAAAAATATAAAATAAACATCATGTATTTACACATACACACATAAAAGATAATAATAAATGCAGAAGAGATAAATCTCTCTTGCAGAAGAATTTAAAATAATTTACATTCATACTATCTACTCAAGGAGAAAGAGCATAACTCCCATTCATTAGGTGTGTGCTGCACATAGCGACTTCCTTCCAAAATGTACAGTAATGGGGGGTATAACTTTACAGTGGAGAAGCCTGGCAAACACTACCTCAGCCAGGTGATTAAAGCCAGTGTCAACAAGTCATGAATCATACTGATGGTATGTATGCTTGATACGACGTGATGATAATAGCCCTTTACTCTGTGACCTTCTTCCCAATACTCATAATCCCTGTCTCATCATGAGAAAAACACCAGACAAATTCCAATAGAAGGGCATTCTACAAAATACCGGAGTAGTACTCATCAAAACTGCCATGGTCACCAAAAACACGGAAAGTCAGAGAAACTGTCACAGCCAAGAGGAGCCTAAAAGACATGACAAGTAAATTGAATGTGGTATCCTGGATCAAAGCCTGGAACAGAAAAAGGACATTAGGTAAAATCTAAGGAAATTTAAATAAACTGTATTCTTTAGTTAACAATAATGCATCACTATTGGTTCATTAGTTTTAACAAATGCATCATAATAATGTAAGATGTTAGTAATAGGAGAAACTGGGTGTGGAGTACGTAGGAACTCTGTACTAGCTTCTCAATCTTTCTGTAAATCTAAAACTCTTGTAAAAATAAATTCTATTAAAAATAAATTAATTAATATTAACTAAAAATAAATATTCAATGAACATATTAATAGCAGATTAGATACAACTGAAGAGAAAATCAATAGGGATCATAAAATCAAGATAGGTCAGAAGATATCATTCAGAATAAAGGATAAAGAGACAAAAGGATGTAAAATAGAGAGCAGGTTAAGAAGCTAACAAAAGAGTGAGAAGATCTAAACGCAAGTTCCTGAAGGAGAGAAAAGAATGAATGAGATAGAAGCAATATTTCAAAAGGTAATGGCTTATAGTGTTGCAGAACTGACGAAAGATCTCAATCCTCACATTCAAAATCGAAATGAACCCCATGCAGGTTAAACAAAAGAAACACACATCAAGAATCATCATAGTGAAATTGTAGAAAATCACAGGAAAAAAAAATCAAAGTAGCAGCCTTCAGACTGTCAAGCGACTTCTCTAAAGCATAAATGGCAGCTAGAGGAGAGAAGAATACCTCTGATGTGCTAAAAGAAAATGACTGGTAACCTTGAATTTAATGTTTAGAGAAATTACCTCTCAAGAATCAAGCCAAAACGAACACTTTTTTCAGATAAACAAAACACAAAAATGTCTCCTATTTTAGGCCTGTTCACTATCTCATCAGTTAACTTGCATAGTTAAAGGGAGATGTGAGAGATATTACTACTCCTGAATCTTTTAAGTTGTGATGGTTTCCCTGGTCCCTCCTATTTCCCCTAACAGGTTACAGTACTGAGATTCATGGTGTGCTGCTGTGCTGCTTGGTAGGAGGAGAGGGCTCCAGAGACGTTCACTTGGCCCCATCGGTCCTAGCTGATGAGGGAGGCATCGGCGCAGGGATGCTGCCTGCTTCCAAAGATGTCTATTCAAACTATACACTCAGGAACTGTTCAAACGACCATAAAATGGGATTGAAGTCCTTTATATCTGCCAGGATGCTAATGTGAAAACTCCAGTGTTTTCCTGTTGCCCATAAAGCCCGAAGAAGACGGGAGGTATGCAGCATTGTTTTGAGTTCCCAGGAATCAGCTCCGAGACAGTGCCTGATAGTCCTTGAAAGATTTGGTATTTCCATTCCATTAAAAAGTTGCCCTGGTAAGTAGCTTTAGGACCCTTCGATTATGGTTAGAAAAATTTTCACAGAGCGTACATAATGGATACATTGCCACGTTCACGTTGAAATCCACCTTGCCTGTCTTTATTCAAGAAGCTCTCATCTGTGAACTAGTTCAGGACTGAGTATTAAGAGAAGACCAAAACTATTTATTATGGTCAGGACAGACTTTTGTTCCCCAGACCTGAATTTTTATTTTGATTTGCTTCCAGGAAACTCATGTTCAATTGACCATCAGTTAAATTGCAATATTGTGAGTCAGATGTGTTTATTGTGCCAGTCCTGCTGCTGCTTATGATGACCATGTTTGCCTCAGAGAGTGCTGTGGCTTGGCATTTGTCACCCTGGGGTCTGGAACATCTCTTATTCTTCATAGCAGAAGCAGCACAATCTCCCCGAGTCTTGCCATAAATAGGAATTTGATTTTGGGTGAGCACAGGTGGTAATTTATTTAACTAATCTAGTGATTTCATTCCATAGAGTGCTATACAGTAGTCTCCCCTTATCCATGGGGGATACGTTCCAAGACCCCCAGTGGGTGCCTGAATAGTACCAAACCCTATGTATACTATGTTTTTTCCTATACTTACCTATGATAATGTTTAATTTATAAATTAGGCACGGTAAGAGATTAATAACAATAACTGATAATAAAATAGAACAAGTATAACAATATGCTGTAATAAAAGTTACCATAGAGCTTAGCAACCTCAGAATATGATATTTTTTCTTTTCTTATTAAGTAGAGAACTTTCACCTTTTCGCTTAAAGGAAGCACTTGACGGCTGCTCTTTGGCATATTCGAATTGCTAGCATCACTACTTTTTGCACTTTGGGGCCATTATAGGTAAAATAAGGGTTACTTGAACACAAGCGCTGCAATACAGCGACAGTTGATCTGATAACCCAGATGGCTACTAAGCCACTGTAGCGTATACGGTGTGGATACGCTGGACAAAGGGATGATTCACATCCCAGGTGGGATGAAGTGGGATGGCTCGAGATTTCATCACACCACTCACAGTGGCATGCAACTTAAAACTTATGAATTGTTTATTTCTGGAATTTTCCATGTAATATTTTCAGACCATGGTTGACTATGGGTATCTGGAACTACGGAAAGCAAAACTGCGGATAACGGGGGACTACTATATTCCTCTCTGGGTTTATGGACAGGAATTGTAATTGCTTTATTTTGCCTGGAATTAATTCCAGCTTTTGCTTGTTAGCTGTAACGTTGCTAACTTGGGTTAATTAGGGCTTTTGGATGCAAGCAACAGAAAACCAATATTAAAAAATAAGGGAGATTTATCAGAATAGTCTTGGAGGAGCTCATAGAATGGTTAGGTTGCTGGGCCACTTATTTGGAAAGCAGACAGGAATCAAGGGGATCTGGAGGAGTGAGTGAAAGGATAGCAGTTAAGCTGATTCAGGGACAGGGGAGTCTGAGTCACCACAGTTTAGAATGTGAGAGTTAGTACTCACTCAAAAATTGTTATCTTTATGATGTATGTTTCTTCTTTAATCCTTGCAAACTTCTTAACACAGCAAACATTCAAATGTATATACAACATGCATCATTGGCAACTGCACCATCAAAAATTTTGCCAAGTTTTATTGTAAATTTATTTTGACAACATCTCTAAAAGCACCTTTTTACTATACTATTTCAACATTATTATTGATATTTCTATCAACACACTAAGAGACAAGAGAACAAACAGTTAAGACAATGAGAATTGTGTCATTTTAAGACCAATAATAATTAGGCTACCTCTAAGTATGACTTTGTTTAATCAGCTCATAAATGTTTCCAAGATAAGAAATTGAGTGGTAATTGGAATATTATCTACTAGGACTTCTGCTGAAAAATCAACTTAGCTAGGTTACATATTGTCAAAAGTATCTTAGACTATCCCAGGGACAATTTCCTGGTTTAGGAAGCAAATACGTCTATTAGTGTGGTAATAGGAAGCAAAGTTGAATTATCCAAGATCTAAAGCTAAGCAATCACCATTGGGAAAAGTTTTATAAACTGACTGAGTTCAGGATCAAAAGAACTACAAAAATTCATAAGTAATAAAAAATAAATAATGCAGATTTGGAGTATTAAAACAAGTACAGTATGTAAGGGCAAAGGCGATCAGAAGAGCTGGATGTTCCGGATCTTCAGAAAAATAAGCAAACAATTCACAATTATCCTCTTCCTTATTTGCCAAGATCATATCACCAGAAGTCATGGATAAAAATTAATCCCCGGCTGATAACTTCATTCGGTGAGACACCTCATTCAAAGCTTCAGAGGGCTTCTGCTATAAGAAGAGATTTCCCCTACAGAGAAATGAGGGAAACACTTGAGCTGGATGAATTATAAGGAGCTATATTTAGAAATGTCTTGTAAATAGGTAGATAATTACTAAGATTGTCTCAGTTGATAAAAGTCAGACAACTCTAAACTCAGACTGGATTAATAAAGAATAAATTCTTTCTCTGGCCCTTTCTGCTGTGACCTTTGCATAACTTGAACTTGCCCGCCAACTTCAGGGCAGGCAAGGAGTGTATCTCAGACACTGCAGTGCTCAGGGAGTGGTGACCACAGGGATTAAAAGTCACGGATTGTCTTCCCAAGGTTGTAAAATAGATTTATGGCCAGTGGAGTGGGTGCAAAGACAAATGCAGCTCCACAAACTAATTGAGACTAACTCAGGTGTCCCGTCTATCAAATGAAGATGTTAATCTCTGAGCTCCTTCTGGGTTGATGCTTCTGTGCTAGGCATTTACTCACTAAGGATAAATTATTTTATAATAAAAAAATTATTGTTATGTATTTCTTTATAAACATTTGTTTTTGGTCTAATACTGTCAGACTCCACACTTATTTGCTGTTAACACTAGGGGTCAGGCTAAGAATAGTCCTGTTTTCTATGCTATTATGAGCCATGTCACATATTATAGATACCTTATCTAGATTTTTTTTTTTAGATATGTCTTCTGAATTTCTATTATATATTGTTAGGTTACTCATTCCCACTGTTTCAACAAGAAGATAATAAACTAAATAAGACATTTTCCCTACAAACTAAAAATTTAACGAAATAAAAAATATAATGTTTCTAAAGCCAATATTACAAGTGAAAGTCTAACAGACGTTTTGAAAGTAAATCTTAAAACCAAATGCATAATAGTTAGCAATCACATTCTCTTCACCTAAATATACCATTGTTATGTACATTTTCCTAACCTTCCCTATTTCTTTCTTCTCCCCTGTGGAGTTACAAGTACTATGACAAAAGCAACAATTTGTCACAAACTCAAAATAACTTTGAAAATCAAACAAATGAAATCATATAGATGGGAAATTAATAGCATCCACTTTAATGTTATTGTCTCATGGATTTTAACATCTTTAAGGCTCCAGGTAGTTATGTTTGTTAACTCACTAAGAGGATAGGTTCATCTTATACACAGCCAGTCTCACACACAAGTGCAGAAAAAACAGACGCAATATGATTTTACATAAAATTAGTGAATTATTTCATCTCACATTGGTAGTTGAAAGTAGAGCAGGGAAGGATATGAAGATGTGGTTAAAACTCAAAAGAGAAGGTCAGAAAACATTAAGCTAGGGCTTCCTGGGCCTTAAAAGTAGAAATGGTCTCTAAGAAAATATAAGCAGATAAATTGCATTCCATGAATAGAACCTCTAGCCTACAGAAAAAAAAAAGCATCACGTGTGTGTATCCCATTCATTCATTTAGTTCATATGTGCCTAGATAGTAGCAAATCTCGTTTTATTTCAGTCAGTATAAGATCATGCCTGTGGATCCTTATGACGTTTGTACTCCTAAAAGAGGAGGTTCTTCAAGAAATTATTGTCTTCTCAAAGAACCAATGTAATCAACCATCTCCATGTGATAATTTTTAACTGAAGAATGATTTGATAAAAATCAAAGTCAACACACTGTGCAGAGGACAGGGAAGATTTTCCTAAGTGAGGTTCTTGTGGTTGAGACAAATATTCTGAGCTCAAGGAAGAAGAACCGTTTACCATGTCAGTCATTTCAAGCGTGCCGGACCCAGAGCGCTTCCTAACTACCTGCCTCCGCGCTCTCCCAGCGCTGGAGGCCCGGCAAGCTCTGGCTGCCAGACTGTTGGGATCAATTGACCTTTTATGTCTTTTACTGTTTCCGCTGCCCTTTAAATTTCCCATCAATGTTTTGTTTTCTCCAGAGCATCTTTTCAGACCTGGATAGGTAAGATGCCTCTTTGCTCACAGGAAATGATGACTTCCCACAAGATGCAGCTCGGACGTGAAGGGCTAAGAACAGAGCAGACATTCCCTCCCTGTTTCTGATGCTGCTGATAGAACAGGGAAAACCACTCCATTCACTTGGATTTTTTTGGCAAAAGGCCTCTGCTTACTCACCTAATGGCAAGGTTACAATAGTACCAGAATTAAAAAAAAAAAAATCGAGTACATTTCCCAGAACCACTTTCACCTTTATTCTTCCACCTACAATAACCAGGTCAGGTACTTTCCTGTCATTCTTGTCCCCTCGAACCTGAGCAGCTCCTCCACCCAGGCTCTCTAAACCATGGGATCTTATGGTCTTCTCTCTAAAACTGAGCAGCCTGGTCCATCGAGCCCTAAGGAAGGAGAACCTCATCGTGCCCTCAACATTTATCGTCACCTGGAGGGAGAAGCAGACACGAGCACAAAAGACATACTTTTTTTCTCTGCATTGCACACTTGCACAACAGCATTAGTTTTGAGAAAATTTGGAAAATATCAAGTCAGCTTGTTGACATTAATATTTTTAGTATTATACAAATACAAGGCAAGGAAGAAGGCAAGTTAAGTATAGCCTTTGCCTGTTCTCCAGCTGAGTATAATCTAGAATTATAGCATATACACTGAAACAGATAAATAAAATGTTCATTTCCTTTATAGCATTATTAAGAATGACTGACATTATGTAAATATGATATGTATATACTTCATGTGCATAAATCTTAATTGCTTGGTTTTCTTTTTATTTATATGTGTTCATTGAAAGTCTGGGGAATTACTTATTAATAAAAACTAAATGTACCACAGTGTCTTACAATTTAAGGTGTTGCTATGGATCTGTTTAGTGAAGTGAATAATCCTTTCTTAATTATTTATTCCATTTATTTGTATCAATATGTGGGTTTTGATACATTTGTATAACATCAGTTACACAAATACATGGAGTATTTTGTGTCAACAAGAGAGATGAATAACAAAAAAAGGTAGTTTATTGACTGCTGACATGTACCAGGTACCATGTCAAGTATATCATCTCATTAACTTTTCACAACAAAGCAAAAAGAGGGTTCTTGTATGATCCTCACTTCATAGGTAGTGGAGCTGAAGCTTGCAAATGTTAAATCATTCACTCACTTCACATACTCAGTACTAGGCAGAGTTGGGACTCAGAAACTACTTCCACTTGACCCTGGAAGCCCATGCTTGAAACCACTGCTCTTCTCATTTGAAGAGAGGCCTTTTCAAAATGCTGATGGCAGTAGTTGCTGTGTAGAGAAAGAACTCAGCCCCTCCCCTTCCCTGAGATCCTAGGTGCATACATTTAACCCAAGGATGATAAAAAGACGTCAACTGCCTATTGGCAACGTGAAAGGATGCCAAGGGTATTTTTGAAATTTTATTTTCCAATTAGAGAAGCAGAACATGTGAATTTATAAAAATTTGAGTAAGGAGAAGAGTTAAAAGTCACCAAAAATATTACTGTCAACAGTTCTATTTTTCAGTCATTATTTCAAAACTACTTGACTTCTTTTCAGCATAGACATAGTCATGGTTTAAAAATTGCATTCTTCCATGTTCATGTATAGGAAGACTCAATGTTGTCAAGATGTAAATTTTTCCCAAATTTATCTATAGATTCAATGCAATCCCAATCAAAATGCGAGCAACTTATTCTGTGGATATCAACAAACCAATTCTAAAGTTTATATGGAGACCGTATAATAGCCCAGAATAGCCAACTCAATATTTAAGAAGAACAAGGTTGGAGGACTGACATTACTCGACTTCAAGATTTACTCTAATTCTCCGGTAATCAAGACAGTGTGGTATTGGTGAAAGAATAGACATTACATTGATGGAACAGAGTAGAGAGCTCAAAAACAGACTCACACAAATATAGTTAACTAGTCCTTGACAAAGAAGCAAAGGCAATACAATGGAGCAAAGATCGTCTTCTCAACAAATGGTACTGAACATCCCTATGCAAAAAAAAAAAAAAGAAGAATCTAGACACAGATCTTACACCTTTCACAAAAATTAATTCAAAATGGGTCACAAACCTTAACGTAAATTCAAAACTATAAAACTCCTAGAAGATAACATAGGAGAAAACCTGATGACCTTGGGCATGGTGATAACTTTTTAGATACACCAAAGACATGATCCATGAAAGAAATAATTGATAAGCTGAATTTAATTAAAATAAAAAACTTCTGGTTTACAAAAGACAATGTCAAGAGAATGAGAAGACAAACCACAGACTGGGAGAAAATATTTGCAAAAGACACATCTGATAAAGGTTTGTTTTCCAAATACACAAACACTTAAAATTCAATAATAAGAAAACAAACAACCCAACTAAAAAGTAGACAAAAGACCTTGACAGCCATCTCACTGAAGAAGATATACAAATGACAAGCATAGGAAAAGATGTTCAACATCATATACCATCAGGGAAATTGAAACTAAAACAATGAGATACCACTACACAAATTAGAAGGGCCAAAATTTGGAACTCTGAGAACAACAAATTGTGGCAAGGATGTGAAGCAATAGGAACTCTCCTTCATTGCTGATGGGAATGCCAAATGGTATAGCCACCTTGGAAGATGTTTTGGCAGTTTCTTACAAAACTAAACATACTCTTACCATATGATTCAGCAGTCATTCTCCTTGGTGTATACCCAAATGAACTGAAAATTTATGTCTACACAAAAACCTGCACATAGATGTGTATAGCAGCTTTATTCATATTTGCCAAAACTTGGAAGCAATCAAGATCTCCTTCAGTCTGTGAATGGATGAATAAACTGTGGTACAACCAGAAAATGGAATATTACTCAGTGCTAAAAAGAAGTGAGCTATTAAGCCAAGAAAAGCCATGGAGGAATCTTAAATGCATATTATTAAGTGAAAGAAGCCAATCTGAAAAGGCTACATACTATATAATTCCAACTATATGACATTCTGGAGAAAGCAAAACTATGGAGACAGTAAAGATCAGCGGTTGCCCTAGGTTGGGGAGGGGAGGGATGAATAGCAGAGTATGGAGGAATTTTAGGGCAGGGAAAATACTCTGTGACACCATGGATATGGGGTATACATATGTCCAAACCCATAGAATGTAACACACCAAGAGTGAATCATAGTGTAAACTATGAACTTTGGGTGATTATGATGTGTCAATATAGGTTCATCAATTGTAACAAGTATATTGCTTTGACGGGATGTTGATAATGGGAAAGGTTATGGATGTCTTTCTCATCCAGTCAGCTTCAATCACCCGCTCTAGGCTGCCATGGCTGCCTCCCCCTTCTGGAACAGTAGTACTCCTTGTTCTGCCTCACTAAAGAGCTTTTGACGAATCAATTTAGAAGGAAAAATAAGGGGGGAGGTAGAGGAAGAGGAAGAAGAAAAGGAAAAGGAAGTAGAAAAAGTTATTTCATTGATTTTTCATCCTTTACTTTTTATTGCTATCGTGGTTTTAGTCTGCTAATTTTCTTCTGATTACTGCTTTGAATATGTATCATATGTAGTTTATTTATTATTGTTATTTTAAGACACTTTGTATTTTCAGTTTGTATTATCTTTATTCAAGAAGATTATTTGAAGAGTTGTTTAATAGAAGATTTTAAAATATATTTTATTTCCTGTAGTCGCTGCTCTACAAAGGTAGCAGTGTATGACTTATTTAGTGTATACACATTCATAATTGTTACATCTTTATAAAGAATTGTGGCTTTTATCATTAAAAGTATCTTCCCCTGTCACACAACTTTTTTGGTTTTTTTGGCTTGACTTGACTTTGCCTATCAGGATCACAAATCCTACTTTCTTATTGTTTCTGTTTGACCAATATGTCCCTGAGGTGTATTATCTATATACAGAACCATAGCTTGGCATTACTTTATTAGTAAAATTTAAAGCCATCTTTTAATAGCTGAGTTCAGCCCATCCACATTTATTGATATGACTGATATGACAGCTCATATTTGATAACCTTTGTAAATTTATATAATTATAATTTAATATATGGATTATGTCATATTTGGTTTTGTTTCTTTCTGCACTGGTTGTGTTTACTTTGTTCTTTTCATTTTTAAATTTTCTTGGTATTTAGAATAGTTTATATTTTCTTCTAGTGATTACCTTTTTACTTACACTTTTCTAATGCTCTTAGTATCTTGATTTCTTATGTAAATATTTATTATTTGGTTTGTTGATTTTTAATATTATCTTTTGACTTCTGCTTACTGGCTGCACAAAGGTCGATGAGCTTATTTTATGTTCCTCTTTTGCTCTCCTTTCTTCCACTATTTTACTTGCATTGTTTTTACTTTGTCAGAACACATAACATTTATTTACCATTCTTCCACCTTCCTCCACACCATAACCTCAATTTTAGTTCTACATTTTAATAGATTAAATGCTTATCACGATTCCTTTTGCTGAAGATTCCCCCACTTAATCTCTTGGTTGGCTCATCTTCTAGAAAATTCTTCAAGGAGAGCTTGGGAGTGCAGTATAACCTGGGTTCTTGCATGTTTAAAATCGTTTTTCTATAGCTTTGATAGTTAAATGACAGTATTTCTGAGTATAAAATCTTTGATTCACATTTTTTCATTGAAAATGCTGCCCTATTGTTGTTTTGCTTTTTATGTTGCTTTTAAGAAATCTGATGTCAGTTTAATTCTCTCGTCCTTTTAAATTATTAATCTTTTTGCCTGTAAGTCAAAAGGATTTGCCTGTAAGTCCTAAAGATTTTTTTTAATCATTCAAGTCTTATAGATTTATGGATATACATCTTGGAGCTGACCATGGTTAAGGTGCAATCAAGCCAGCACTCTGCCTTTAAGGTATCATATGTCAAAACACACCTCACCACTTTGAGTGAGTGCAAGTGATTCAAAGGTTCATTATTCACTCAGGCAAATGCAAAGTGAGAGGAGTCCCTGGGGCCCTTTGATCTCCAGGACTAGGGAGAGAGACCAGAGGGCCTGGATATATACATATGAAAGGAGCCCACTAGGGATCTATAAATAATGCTGGGGTGGACAGATTTCTATCAGAAGTCCTAGTGTGGGGGAAGGTGAATAAAGAGGCAGAGCAGTAGTGAGTCATGCTTAGGTGTCTGATGCTCACCCTAGTAGGTTAACAGTTTAGCCAAGTGTCATTTTGTTGTAAGTAACTTATTGCTTCCAAGGTCATTTCTCTACAGTCATTTCAAGAAAAGGACTTAGGTACCTGCTGTGTGTCCTCCATTTTTAGAAAGTGTTCTTATTTTATTTCTGGGAATTTTTATATTAAAGAATTAAATCCTGGTTCTGTTTTATTATTTGTTTTTCATTGTCAGAGACTCCATATTATATGATTTTTTAAAATATTTTCCTATTTTCCATTTTAACCATTTTCCTTCACAGCCTTATTACTTCTTACTTTAACTTATTTTCATTCTCTTGGTTATTGTCCTACCTTCCTCCAAAGTCCCTTATTAAATGCTTGTTTCAGCCTATTCCCCCTGGGGTCCCTTATAATTTAGTCATCGTTGCTGTTACAATGTTCCCCTCCTCCTCTTCCTCTTCTTCTTCCCTAAGTTCAATCAACCTTCATTTCATTTCTTCCTTAATAGATACATTTTTTATTCTGGCTATATGTTCATAAATCCTTGTCTGAGGGTATTTAATTCAGTTTGGAATATTGTGTTAGAGTTTTCTTCTGCTTTGTGTTTGGTTTCCTGAGAGAAAATTTTCATCGGTAAAATGTTTGCTTCTCACTCTGTTTCCTTCCTGTAGTAGTGGTGTGTAGACGTGTTGTGTACATGAAGACAGCTTACATCCATGCAGTTTGTGGGCAGGATGCCAGTGGGATGGATTACACATTTCCTTGTAAGTTTCAAGAACAGGAAATCCTTGGTTTGTTTGGATTGTTTATTGGGTTAATGTGAAAAGAGATAGTATGGTGGGAGATCAAGATTTGCCCACCCTGAAATCTATCTTTTTACCTTGGTTGTTTTCTCTGGGGGACATTTGACCTCCCCCACTACCTGCCTAAAGAATTTGACATAGTAACTCCTTCCTGGAACAGATCTTCTATCTGATGGCTGTAACATAATGTAAAATAGATGTTACAATAGAAAAGGCACCAACAAGCCCCTCTTATGTCTCTCTGGCCACATTCTCTGGATGGCCCTGCAAGGAGTTGCCAGAAAACATTTACATTGATAAGGGAAATCTCCATTTGTAAAGGTATCTCCCTCTCTGTATTGGGAAAAGGGGGGATGGCCTCATTTCTAGAGACTTATCAATGTGGAAGGTGAGGCCTTAAATCTGCATAATAACCTTACTCTTGTTTACTGTGCTTTAGTGGTAATCTCCTGTAACTGACTCCCCCATCCCCAACATCCTCCTTTGTCATTGGCTGAACATGGTACTTAAGATGAGAATTTCTGCTATTGTGTTGAGAAACTCAGTGTCCTTGCTTTCTCCCATGTATACATGTTATTAAACTTGGTATTATTTTCTCCTGCTAACCTGTCTTGTTAATTATTTGGCCAGCCACAAGAACCTTAAGGAAAAGGGCAGAGGGAGATTCTCCCTCTCTCCCGACAGTATGTCTTAATTTTGCTTTTTATTCTCTTTTTCCTAGCAGGATCATAATTTTTCCTCTCTTGGTCCTTTTTCCCTTCACCTTCCAGTCTCCAAAGAACACCACTCTCTTTCTTGTATCCTCATCCTTCAGAAACAATGCCTCTCAATCTTGTCACTGTGAGCCCTGCACACTATTACGTTCCTTCTCTGCTGTCAGTGCTCTGATTTATCAGAAATATTTTTCAGTATTTTTACACTTACAGTGGACTTGCTCTTTCTAGGGAGATTTTAAATCAATCATGATCCTTTCCTCTCCTATTCCCTCTACCTCAGCAGTGTTTCCCAGCCCTCCTCCCCAGGCCTCCCCGAGCTGTCTGCAAAACTTGAGAGATGGCTCTCCTGAAAATTAGCATTTACTTTTGTACTTACAGGTAGTTTGAAGTTTATCGTGTTCTCTGAATTCTAGTTATGTCATTTTCCTGGTTTTATTTGTTATAGTGAGCAAGAGATACTACGAAGGAGTGGCCAGTGGGGAGAATGTAGTATCACAAAGCCAAAGGATCAAAATTTCTCAAGAACAACTGAGTGATCAATGTGGCAAGTGCTGCTGGGAGGTTGAGTAAGTGGAAGATTGAAAACAAACCATTAGTTTAGGGTCATCAGTGGCCTTGAAAAGAGTCCTGCTGTTGAGCAATGAGTTTAAAACACCAATTGAAATGGGTTCAACAAAGAAAACAGTGTGAGAAAGTGGATACAGTAAGTGCAGTAAGTATAGAACACTTATTTCAGAAGGCTTATTATAAAAGATCATATACGTGCATTGAAGGTACAATGGGGTCAAGTTTTTTTTTTTAACTTTTAATTTAAGCATATACTTACAAAACGTGCACATTTAAATATACCTCTTGATGAATTTTCAGAAATTCAACAGCCTGCAGATCAAAGAACAGAATATTACCACCTTCCTAGAACCCACTCGCCCCTCCAGTGCTCCATCCAGTCACTAATTATCCCCCAAAGGGCAATACCTATATTAGTATCTGACGCTACAGTGTTGTTTTTGCATCTAACTTCTTTTGCTGTGCATTAAGCTTGTGAGAATTAGTCACGTGGTTATGGGTAGTTGGTTACAGGTAGGGTTTTCATTCTCATTGCCGTTTAATTTTCTATTATCAGAATATACTACAATTTATTTATTTATTATAGTGTTGAAGGCAATTTGAGTAATTTACAGTTTGGTACCTTTATGAATAGTGCTGCTATACACTAGTCATAACTTTCTAGTTTCTAGTCATGTATTTTCTAGTACATGACTTTTGGTGAATATATGTATGAATTTACCTGGGAATGGAATTGATAGATCATGGAAAACACACATATGAAGTAATCATAGCCAAACAATTCTACACAGTGCTTTTCCTTAAAGCACTGTATAAGAGTTCCAGTTGCTGAATAATTTTGCTAACACTTACTTGCTTTTTTAAAATTTCATTTTATCAATCATGATATGGTTTTAATTTGCATTTCACTGAAGACCAGTGAAGTCATATTTACTGGCCAATTGGACATTGCCTTTGAGAAGTGTCAGTTCAAGTATTTTGCCCATTTTTCTCTTTGGTTAGCTCCATTTTCCTCCTTGATTTGTAGATATTGTTTTTATATTCTGGATATGAGTGATTTACTGGTTGAGGCTATTTTAAGATATAGGGAATATTAAAGTACGTTTGTATACTGATAGGAATAATTTAGTGATTCAAGATATAGAAGAAAAATTGCAAGACAAAAACCTTGAGTGGGCAGTAGGGGTAGGACCCACGTAGGAGGAGGAGTTTGCCATTGTGGGTACATCGTACTCAACTTAAACCTTTGTTTATGGTTAACTGTTTCTGATATTTTATTATTATAGATGTGATGAATATTTTGTTTAAATAAAATTGTATCCATACATTGGATCATTTTCACTTTCTAAAAAGAGAAAATCTTAATTTAACAAACAAGAAAATAAAAGTTTTCTGCACATATATAAAAAGAAAACATTTTGTGCCATGCTCACTGGCTTTCTGTTTTGAGGACATACGCCACTGCGCCGTGGTACTAAATCTTAGAATATTATTATTGCATCATTTAACTTTTTCTTTTTGCTCCATTTGCTTTTCTTCTTTAATCTAGTCTTTCAAATAATATTCCTTTTGAATTCTTTTTACCTGATTATATGGTCTCCTTCTAAACTTTTAGCACTTTTGTTATATGTTCTAATGTATATTTTTAACTACCCACTTGAAATTGTCTTAGAGTTTGTTTTTTTTTTTAACATTTTATTTCTTGTGTTTATTTTAGTAAGTTTTAAGTTCTTTTGAGTTTTTAAAGTTTCTCTTTTACCTTGTTTATTTTCACTATTGTCTTTAATTTCTTTCCTATTTTTATTTTTGCTAAATTTATTTTTAGCTTTTCTTAATTTGACTAGCAGAAAATATATTAAAAGCAGGTATATAAATAATCCATGACCTAGTTTGAACATTTTTATTCCTTCATTTGGCCTTCAGTGGAGTTTTGGCCCCTGGCAACACTATTTGTAGCAAAATACATAATCTAAAATATATGGTCTTTCTTGTGCAATCATGACTCGTAAAGCAAGTCATGCACTATGTGGCTGTTTAACATAAAAGAGATGTTGGCTGATAATTCTATTCCAGGAAGGTGCCTCCCTCTTGGATTAATTTAATCAAACAATACATGTTCATGAGATTTTGAGGATTTCTTTTATGCTGCTATGTGCTAAGAAGAGGTTGGCTAGGGGCAAGGTTCTTCACTATATAATTTTGGAATGAAGACAGTTTCTCCTTTGTGGGATCACCTAACAAAGGAAAAACAATCCCCCAAAAAGAGCATGACCTTGTCTGATATTTCAGGGCAAAAAGAATCATGGCCTCATCTCTTACTTTAACCCTCAGTGGTCCTAAAAGAAGGGTAGACTTCTTAGTAGTTATGCTTGTAACTTTAGAAAGAACAATTTTTTTTTTTACAAGACCTCTGTCTTTGCAAAGTTAGTGGGAAAGCATGTAAGATATAGGTCCCAGGAACCCATCACTGATAACTGAACATATTATCATCTCATTCTGGGTCCTGCTCAAAGGGAAATATCTCTCCCTCAGTTAGTTTTGCCCAGCTTCCTCCCTCATTACAGGGTGATATTTTCCACTCTGCCTCACAATATAATTGCCCCTCCAAAACTCCCTCTCATGAAGGATTATAGACCCTTAGTTATCTGCATTGTTCATTATCAGTCAGCCAAATGTGAGAGCTGTAAATGATAATTCTCTTCAGCTGACTTACTTCTCAGTTTGCCATGCACCTCCACATAAAATCTAGCCTAGAAGTTCAGGGACTTTTCCACCAAAAAGAAATGGTTAAACACGAGTATGCAAAAATATTTTTATATACTGTTTGGAGATATCCTAACCTGCATTAAGCCTGCCATATCCAGTGATCAGTGATGTCCACCAAGCCAAAGTTACTTATTTTCACTTTCCAAATATCTCTAAAGCAAAGGATAGGTTATTTTTATAGTCAAAAGACTCCCAGACTTTACCTCCCAACGGCTAACATTACAAGTATAATAATTCAGATCTTTGACCATTCCTCTTTGATTCTAATTTTTTCTCCCTTAGATGCCTAGATTTTAAAAAATAAATCCCCTTTCTTTAAGACTTTTGGCTCTTTCTTCTCTGGTTATACAGGAAAAAAATATAGTCAAGATAGGAGACCTTGCCCTCTTAATCCTAATTAATGGAGGGGCGGGGGGCGGGGGGCAGATTATCGCTGACCTCACAGGCTCAGGTAAACATTTTATATTTTTCTCATTTTGTTTCTGACACTCCATAGTGAGAGATAGCATGCCTTATCATTTATAGCCCTCCTGCCAAAATTGTCTAGTAGCTTGCTTTTACAAGGAAAGCTTCTGTCCATGGTATCATCTATATCCTGACAACTGGCATAAGTATTTCCCAAAATCAGAGCACCAGACTTGGTAATGGCATTTTTAAAGACTTATGACGGGCTAGTCTAGACTGTGAAGGTTGTTTCCGATAGACTGCTCATTTCCTGATAGCTTGTGACTCCAGGGGAAACACACCTGACCAACTAGACCAATTGAGTTTAATCAATGATGTCAAAGAAAGAAGTTATCACTCAAAATCTAAAGCACAAAGGTAAGTTTGTTACTTATTAGACAAAGAAAAATTGTGCTTGCAGGATGCAATCTCTCTGAATAAAGAAATTGCTGATCTTATATAGTGTTTGAAGAAGCATGGAGTTCAAGATTGGTGATGTATGGAAGCAAGATCTTCTAGGGATGAATTGATCGTTAGGTGTGGAGGGTTGGTTATTGGAGTGTAGCTGTTGCTAATACTTTCAGAAGTATGGAGCTGTCACAAAATTCCTGGCATCCAGAAATGTGATTACTGATGCAAAGTTGTCATTGATAATTGGGATTCATACCAGATCTGGGAGTTACTTGTTACTGTAGTCAAAGAACCATCAGGCTTTTTCTAGGGAAATTAAAATGTTTTTGTTCTCATGGAATATTTTTACATACTGATTTGTACTAGAGTTATACATGCCCATGTTTCATCTACTTGACTATATTTAATCTCCTTGAGGGACCTTGTCTTACAAAATTATATCCTCATTCCCCATAGTACCTTGCGTAGTACCTTACAATAGCAAGTCCTCAGTGGGCTGAGAGATGGCACGTGACCAACCTCTTCAGGACCTTAGCAGTACTGCTACCAGAGAAAAGAGGCAGAGAATTCCTTTAATGGGTTCAAAGAAACATGAATGGAGAAATAAACAAAAAATTCAGAAAGAGGTGGCTATAGTTACATCAGACACCAAATTCCCTAGTATACAGTAAGGAAAGGAAAATCTGGGATAGAAGCCAAAAGCAGAATCACAAGACACACTTTTTACAGGCTCTTCTTTGCTTCTCTGGTTCCTCAAACCTAACTTCATCTATGTTCTCATCTGCAAGTCCAGGTCCGGCCCAGCTCCTCCGCCAATACTGACCCTCTCCATATTTCCCTGCCCCACATTTTCCCAATCCAGTAGCACTTCAACATAATTAAGATCTAAAGCATAGTTGAGATGTGATCTTTTCCAGAACATAGGGCTCTCTTTTCCTCTCCACCAGTCACACAGGGCTGAGCACTGTCCACTCACACTTGTAGTCCTTGAGTCCAGCACACCTTCCTGTCCACTGATGCTAATTTAAAAGATTGGGTATCTGACAGGCCTCCAGACCTACCTGTGGGTCCAGAGACTCATCTGAAGATTCTGTACTCTAGTCTCTAGAGGCTCATCTTGAGTTCCAGATCTTCAGTTCTAGGAAGAAGCTCGCTATGGGTCCCAGGTTCGTTTTCATTATGCTGACTCTGTGGTTTTGAGCATTCTTCTAATCCCCAACTCAAGCACTCCCAAGATGTAAGTAATAAGACATAATTTAAATATTAAAAAGGTTAACTGATGAAAAAAGGATACAAAAGCAGTTTGGGGTGTTAGGAGGCTTGCTATGGCAACACAATTTATAGTGCTATGTAACCATGTGAGCATCACTATTAGGAACATCTGTTAGAAACTAAATAATGAATAAGATAAGTATGGCAAATTAACAGAATCACTGGTTAATGTCAAACTGAAAACAAATGGAAAGAAGGCTTGATAGATATTGTTAAATATTTATATTCCATATGAAATATACAAAGATGATGATATTAATAGTGTGGTTTTAGACTGGATATAAGAAAATGGTGTAAATTTTCCTTAGGGTTCACTCACACTTTGTGGTAGATGATGAGTAATGAAAAACAAAACCCAAAGTGAATTAGAGCAATAAAACATCACCATTTACACACTAACTAATTCCCACAGGAATTCCAGGGTGTAGGAGCACACCAGAAAAGTGGGATTCTAGCAACCTCCAGGGCTTACCACAGTGAACAGCTATTTCTTGGATGAACAAAAGAATGAATGAATGGAAGATGTTCTAAGACATGTTTATTTTTCATAGTAAAAAAACAAAAATATGGCAAACTGTGGGCATGATACAGAAGAGGTTAGTATCAGGGAAGTTTTGCAAGTAGAAGAGAAATTAATAAGGAAAGGTTACTTTGAATAGATGTATTTAATGAAGCTGAGAAGATCAGTAAAAAGAAGAGAGAGATGGAGTTACTGCAGGTCCAAAATTCTAAGGGTTTATAAACCAAATACTGTTGCTTAGGAAAGATGGATGAAGGTCTTTGGGCTAAGGCTAGGGATCTTTAATGGAGTAAAGGTAGATGTGGTCAAAACAAAGATTTGTGCATATAAGCACATTCCTAAGACTCAGAATTTTTAGTTTACTTTTACCAGTATCTCCAGTTACGCAGTGGGTGCTTATTAACCCACAGCTTTAAACTGAGACTAAGCCCAAAGTAAGTCTGTAATGCTTGAGATGGAAAATGTGCATGGAAGTTATGAGGATTTGGCTAGAGTTGGAGAGCAAGAAAGTGAATATGTGTAAGAGAAACTATGATGGTAAGGTCAGGGGAGTATAGGGAGACAGGCTATCACATCCATTAATAATGGGAGAGAAAATTGTTAAAAATTTTTTGCAAAATTAATTTGTAGAATAAATCAAGTATTAATTTGACCTAGTAACTCCATTTCTAAGTATTAATTCTAAAGATAAATTTAGATGAGAATTTAAGTAGAAACAATAGGACGGATGGTGCAAAAATACTTATCTTCATTATTACAAAGTTCAAAAATAAAGGTAAATTAAATAATGAAGTTAAATACTTAGAATGGACTATTATACTCCTACTGAGTTATGTTTTTGAAATAATTTTAATCATGTTATTCAATGACTATGATATGAAGCTAAGAGAAAATATGAATGTACTATATTGTTTATGTATGATTGTATGTAGACATTCATAGAAACATCTATATCTAAAAAATAAAACCAAGGAAACATACCAAAATATTAAAATTGCTTATTTCTGTAGGGATAAAATTTATATTCTTCCTTTCACTTATTATTTTCTGAATTGTCTACAATAGGCTTAATCTATGTATTATAATTTTAGGAAATGAAGCAGCAGAATTGAATGGCAGCCTGAGGGAAGAAGAGAATAGAAAGGGATATGTCCTATGATTGGGCCCTCCAAAAGTGGACTGACTATATTTTTCTTTCTGATAATGAAACAGAGCTTCTAGGTTCTGACATGACTGCTGATATTTACAGACTATAATAAGAAGTCCAAAATTTCAGTATATCCCTCAAGTCACTAAGCAAATGTTTTAATACTCCTGGAGATGGCACAACAAACCCAAACTGGAAGATGACTAAAATAATATCATTACTGAAAATAATAGAAAAAATGAATACATGGAGGCATTATTTGATGGAAATACTTTGTAAATATGATTTGTGTAGGGAAGACAGGAGGAAAGGAGCTAACATTCACATAGCCTCTGATCTGAACCCACCACTGCACTGGGTACTTTATCTGAATCATAGAATGTTCATTTCACTGGTAACAGGCAAAGGTTTTCTTAACTGAACTAGAACTGAGACTCTGAAAGTCAGTATATACAACAGGCAGCAGCATCCACAAGAGGTAAAAATGAGCCTTACCTACCATTGGGTTCAGATATGTAGTGACAACGTGTAGATACGTCTGGCAGACATGACAGTGAGGAGGCTGAGCTTACAAGAGTGCCTGGTTGAGAAAGCAGATTGGCAGTGAGAACCAGATTGTGGAGTAGGCCTCCAAGGGTTTGTAGAACCTTTCACCCATTGAATATTGGCTGGACCTATGGGAGTGGGCACAGAGTGTGGAAATATTTGTGTCACAGGTTAGTACTTACCTGAAAGTATCCACTGTAGGAGAGGCAGTAAACATTTAAGTGGATAGGGTGACTCATCTGGTAGATGTCAGGTAGCCTATGTTATCCGCCATCCCGTTACCTGAACAATGGGCTCCAGAATGGAGTAACCATTTTGGCAGAAGATGGAGACTATATCTGCGGCAACAGCATGGTGTCCCTCTCACCAGGGCAGATCTAGCTGCTATAGC
Source organism: Ceratotherium simum simum (assembly GCF_057802395.1). Classification (NCBI taxonomy): domain Eukaryota; kingdom Metazoa; phylum Chordata; class Mammalia; order Perissodactyla; family Rhinocerotidae; genus Ceratotherium; species Ceratotherium simum. Next base: position 23,609,414 of record NC_141930.1, on the reverse strand, counting down.
TAAAACATAACTCAGTAGGAGTATAATAGTCCATTCTATTTCTCTAACACCATTTATTTAATTTACTTCTATTTTTAATCAATTACGATAAATATTTTTGCACAATTTTTGCATTATTTCTATTGAAATTCAGGGCTAAATTTATCTTTAGAATTGATACTGAGAAATGAAATTACTAGGTCAAATGACTTAGTACTTAATTTAGCAAAATAATTTTGCAGAAAATTTTTAACAATTTTCTCTCCTACTATTAATAGATGGGAAAGCCCGTCTCCGCATACCCTCTCCTGATCTTATCACCATACTCTCTCTTACATACATTCACTTTCTTGCTCTCCAACTCTGTAGCCAAATCCTTACACCTTCCATGCTTATTTTCCATCTCAAGCATTACAGCATTTCCTTGAGATGCCAGCACTGAGCTGAAGTCTAATCTGTAAATGAATCAAATCAGCAACTTGATAGCAAGTTGGTTATAGCTGACATCCTCCACATTTTAAGAGGCAGTTTTTCATTCTGCTCAGATTGACACCTATTTTGGGACTGGTTTTGCTTTTCTTGTCTTCAGTACCTCTGCCAGAACCACTATCCAAGGATTCACAGAATATCTGATTACTAACATGGCATCCTACACAACATCACACGGGCCACCACAGGGACCCATTTTACAGCAAAGAAGATGCAGCGGTGGGCACATGATTATGGTGTCCCCTGGTTCTACATATTCTGCACTATAGAAAAGTGTTTGTTTGCTGCAGTATAACACTCTCTTGAAGTTGCTGCTGAGGTGCCAGCTTGGAAATGCTATGCCATTCATCAGTGTGTTGTATACATCTTAAATCAATAGTCAGTATATAGAGTGTTATCCACTTGTATAATACATTGGTTTGAAAATCAAAGTGGAGTAGTAGAAGTGGTCCAATCAACAACACTTTCAGTGAGCTACTTGGTGAATTTTTGCCACAACTTTAAGTTCTGTAAATCAGGAGATCTTGGTTTCCAGAGCAGGGTGCATTGTGAGGGTCCCACTCAACATAAGAGCTATGAATGCTGCCAGTCACTTTGTACTTCAATAAATCACTTCATCCAGGCTCTGCTTCTGGGAACTCGGATGTCAGAAAGGATGAATCTTACATTCATTGGTGTGGGTCTTCTAGTTGGGGCAGGAAGACAGCAGTCCTGACATAGGACTCACTGCCTGCACAAAAGGTATGAGTATGAAAAGCCCCAGCAAGTAAAAACTTTCAGAATGGGTGACAGCGATTTGGAAGAAAATCCTGGGGACAATAGTTGTAGGAATCCAATAATAGGGAGAGACGGTGTTGGAAATTATTAATCATACGTGTTTAGGGACATTCTCAAATGTCCTCTAGGCAAAGCAGGCTCAAGAGCCCCAAAACTGGCATTAATTATGTTATGAATTAGTTTAAGAAACACTCCACCATCCACACTGTTGATGACAAAGAATGATATCACGTAGGAAAAAAACATGGAAATAGAAGACTGTGAGTAACAAAACTATTCAGTAGAGCTGTATACTGAATGTGAAAAAGTTCTAGGGCACTTTAACAAATTCACTCCACTTATTTTTTTAAATGTATTCACAAATGGAATCTATGACAAAAATCTGTCTTTTCAAATGGAAAAGAGTTATTTTAAGAAGTATAAAATAAAAATTATGTGATAAACACTTTATGCACAAATTGCAGCTTATTTTTCTTGCTCAGTGGTATATGAAATAATGATATAACTTACAATCAACGGCATTACATATTTAATGAAATAAAATAACTATATTAGTTAGCATTTCCTTCCTCCGCAAGTATCAGAAAACCTGTCCAACAGTGGCTTAAATAAGAGTGTTTATTGTGTCCTTAACAAGAAGTCTCATGACTGATTCGGAAACTCAACAAAGTCATCAATGACCCAAATCTTCCTTCCTTTCTCTCTGTCATCCTTGGTGTATTGACTTTTCATTGTTGCAAGATGGCTGCTGCAGCTTCATCTTATATTTAAGGTAGAAAGAAGGGAAAAGAGGCAGCTTAAGAAATCTCTTCTTGAAGGAAACAAATTACCTTTCCTAAATAACTTGACAAGCCCCAGTGGTTTAGTGGTTAAGATTCGGGGCTCTTACGGCTGTAGCCCAGGTTCATTTCTCAGCCAGGGAATCACACTACCCATCTGTTGGTTGTCATACTGTGGTGGCTGCATGTTGCTATGATGCTGAAAGCTATGCCACTAATATTTCAAATGCCAGCAAGGTCACCCATGGTGGACAGGTTTCAGCAGAGTTTCCAGACTCAGGTACACGAGGAAGAAGGACCTGGACACCCACTTCCAAAAAAATTTGGCCATGAAAATTCTGTGAATGGCAGCAGAGCATTGTCTGATACAGCACTGGAAGGTGAGAGGATGGTGCAAAAAGACCAGGCAGGGTTCCGCTCTGCTGTACACCGGGTCACTAGGAGTCAGAATCAACGCGACGGCACTAACAACAGACTAATTTCAGGAGATTTGGAATGTGTCTTTGGAGAAAACTGTTTGATATGGCCAGTCAGAGCTGCAAGAGAGGCTGAGAAAGTGAGTATTGAGAAGGGACTCATTAAAAAACAAAAAGTAAAACTTTTTTTAAAGTTTGTGTGTTATTGAACAACCTGAACAACCATACATGGCTGGAGCTGGGAAAGGTAGGGTGCAGGTGGATGAGTCCTTTGGCTGAACTGAGTGATATACAACACAATCAATTTGTAGAAGGAGGAGGATTGGGCAGAAATGAAAAGGCGGGAGTGAGGGCAGGTAGAGCACTGGCTCTAGGGTTTAACCAGCAGCATCCATCATAATGTCTTGGACAAATTCTGTCCAACTCATCGGCCAGCATCCTACTATTCCATCAGGGATTTTGTTGGAACTTTGGGCAGCCACATTTTCATGGGCTTGCTGACACCTCACCTACTGTTACTGGTTCTAGTCTCAGACGGGCCTCTAATTTTCTTAGTTGGAGTAATTTGGCACTCACTTGCCCTTCCTCCCAAATGTAGACTCTAGTATCATCCTGGTTCTAAAGGCTCAGTGAAGTAGCCAGGGTTTAGGATATAATCAACTTTTCTGCAAATGGCACAGAAACCTTGGTAAAATGTTTTCCAGTAACTGGATTCTTGCTTTATTCCTTTGTCCTTGTCTGGTACCCTAGTCTATTCAGGAATTGATTTCTTGCCTCTTAAACCTAGGGAGCCCCTTGACTAGCTTCCAAAATCCTATAGTCAGTCAACCCTATCCAAATACTAGCAGTCATTTTTTTCTTTTCTGCATTAGAGTTATCAGTCCTTGTTTGATCCTTTCTACCCTACTATGAGTCCCTGGAGCAAAAGGATGGCATCTCCTTTGTATCCCTAATAGAACCTTGCACTGAACTTGCATAGGCTGATGATACACTAAATATTGCTGAATGAATGGACATAATGAGTTAAATAAGAACTTTTAGCAAGTGTCAGAAAACCTCTGAGAGAAATCTGAATCTCAGGAAAAAGGTCTGTCATTCTTTAGGATCTGAAATCCTGAAGACCCACCTAAACCATTCCTCAGATTCATCCAGGACCATGGCCACTTCAAAGTTCTTACAATGATGGATACACTCATAAATTATATGCACCAATATTCGTAATTCATTTGGCCCACTGAAGATCTCATATTCATCAACTATTTGCTTATGGATTATGAATCTGTAAATGTTCCTAGTTGCCTTGGGGTCATTGTGCCCTCTCACCAAGGGTCAATCCTTATTCTCAGTCCCCAAAGCTTCTATCTTTAATGCAATCACTCCTTCCACTGATGTAAATATACACATTCCACTCAGATTTCTCAGTTCTTCCTAAATCAGTTTCTTAGGGAGCTGTGCCAATTATCTCTTACTGTAAAACTAATTACTTCAGAATATAGTGGCTTGAAACAAAAAGCATTTCATTATATCTCATGGTTTTGTGGATCAGAATTTGGACAGGCTTGGCTGGGTGGTTCTTCTCTATTTGACATTGACTAGCATCTCTCAGTAGTATTCAGCTGGAATGTTCTGGAAGGTCCATATAGCTTCATTTACATATGTGGCACTTGGAAGAGGATGTCTGGAAAGCTGACCTCAGCTGGGCTCCTCACCTTCCCCATGTAGTCTTAGGTCTTCGCCATGTGGTATCTCTACCTCGAAATCAGATTTTTAAATGGCAGCTCAGAACTTTAAGAGATCAAGGCAGAAGCTTATAGTCCTGTTAAAGTCTAGGCTTGGTACTGGCATAGTATGATTCTATCCCACCACACCATAATGCTCAAAGCAATCTCAGTCCAATGTAGATTCAACAAGAAGGGAAATAGATCTGACCTCTCAAAGGGAGAAATGTCAACGAATATGCAGACATTTTTACTCTGCTACCATCTTTCCTGAAGCCACAGATTATTTACAGTTCTCCCACATGCAAAATGCATTCACTCCCTGTAAGATGAGCAAAATCTTACCCCATTATGGCATCATCTCAAAGTCCTGAATCTTGTTATCTATATCAGGACCCGGTTTGGATAAGGTTCCTTAAAAGTTGTTCCTAGAGTATGGTTTCTTTTAATCTGAAGACCTGCAAACTAAAGAGACAATCTGCACACCACACAGTCAATATACAATGTGAGACAGAGTTTGGGCAACCACAACAGACACTCGCCTTCCAAATGTGGGAAAATAGTAGGCACATAACTGACACTGATTCATAGCCACTCTGCAACTGGCCAGGTACCTGCTCCCTGTTCCTTGATTAGGACTCTGTCCTGATTCTGGGAAGTATTCTCAGTGGTGTTTGGAGCACCCCTTAATGAATGTGAGTCATCCTTCCTTTTCCATAAGAAATGTACCAGATTTGAAGCTGTGTAGTCTTCTTAGCCTACTTCCTGTCCATAGATGGTTAGGAGGCCAAATACCAAAGTTTTCTTTTTTTCATTTTGTACTGTGTCTGTTTTAATTCATAGTCCTTCAGCTAGTACAAATCTAAAGTTTGTAGATGTCTAAAATATCAGATCATATTTCACTCTGTTAGACAAAAGCCACGCTCATATTACTTCCCAAGACAGCCACTTATCTGCCTTGGGCAACCTGTGAGGCTGTTGGAAAAAAAAATTCTTAAAATTATTAAAAATACTATTGTCTAACAAAAAGGATCTACGAGGCAGACCCTTATAACTTTCTGAAGGATAGAAACAAGGGGTCTTACAGTCTTATCCTGACTTCAACCTTTCGCAGACACTTAGTCTTACTACCTTGGGTTTGAATTTTGCCCCAAGGCCATTTCTTACTTCGAGAGTCTTTTGCTGGCTAGAAAGACTGTCCTGGACACTCTATATGTTCTTTAAATTCTGCTGAAAACCTGAATAATTTCCACTTCTCTTTTTATTTTTTATAGTAAACTAGACAATTTTATCATAGCTAGAATAGTCAACATCGCAGCATTCTACCTGGAAATCCCCTTAACTAGATCAATGTGTTCATTAGTAAGGTACATTTCTTATCTTCTACATTCCGCGGATCACTAAGTGTTGCCAAAGTTTCTGGCACTACATTCCCTTTTCTTCAGTTCCAATAATGTTCTCCTCTTTGTCTTTCAAAAGTTCATGAACAACTTTCCTAAGGCTCTTCCAACTTTCATTAACAGTCTCCTTGAGGCCGTTCTAGCTTCTTTCTGCCTGGTCCCGTGCCACTGGTTTTAGATTTTTGTATTGCAGCACCTTACTCCTGGCAACAAATACTGCTGTAGTTATCTATTGATCTGTAACAAATTACCCAAACTTAGCGGCTTGAAACAACAACCATTTACTGATACCTCACAATTTTCTGGATCAGGGATTTGGGCAGGGCTCAGCTAGGCAATTCTTCTGTTCTATGGGCTATCAGCTGGGATCACTCAGTGGGGAGGCTTATCTGGAGGGTCCAAGTCAGCTTCACTCACATGCCTGGCACCTCAGAGGGGATGTTGGGAACATTGGGCTCACTTGAGCCGCATTTCTTCTTCATGTAATCTCAGAGCCTCCCCACATGGTTTCCATAGCAGGGTAGTCATATTTCTTAATATAGTGGCTTAGGAATTTAAGGCAAAGGGATAAATGGCCAGTTTTCTTAAAGGATTAGCCCCAAACTCGCATAGCATCACTTCCATTTTACTCTATTGGTCAAACAGTCACAGGTCAGCCCAGATTCAAAAGGAGAAGAAATAGAGCCCATCTCTTGATGAAAAGGAGTGTTAAAGAATTTGTAGCCCCCGATCTTTTCAATAGATTTTATTTTTTGGAGCAGTTTTAGGTTCACAGCAAAACTGAGTGGAAGATACAGATATTTCCCACA